>NW_012267383.1:514400-573479 GCF_000151885.1 Dipodomys ordii
TACTCAGGAGGCTGAGATCTGAGGATCTTGGTTCAAAGCCAGCTGGGGCAGGAAAGTCCATGAGACTCTTATCTCCAATAAACCACTAGAAAACTGAAAGTGGGGCTGTGGCTCAAGGGGTAGAGCGCTCACCTTGAGCTGAAGAGCTAAGGGACAGCACCCAAGCCCAGAGTTCAAGCCCCAGACTGACCAAAAAAAAAAAAAAAAGATAAAGATAAAAAAAAAAACCCAAAGGGGAAAAAACAGCAGTCCTCTCTCTTATCTGCTTGCTCAAATAATTAACTGCTCAGGGGAGTTGAGGGGAATTACTGGGGAATGAGTCCTCTGGGCACAAAAAGCATTTGAAAAGGAAAAGGTTCTGTCAGGGATGGGCACTTAGCTTAAAGAGGACAACCCAGCCAATCTGTTCTGAAGAATGCTTAGACATCTATGAGCAAATCAACCTTGAAATCTCTAGGCCCAATTGATGAAACAGTGCAACAGCAAAAATGACTAAATATAGCAAGTATCAGGTGAAAGGGGAATATGTGAGGCAAACCCCCAAGCCTGTGATGTTATTTCTCCTCCTATTCACTAGCAGATGTGCTGGCATCCACATCTGGATCATTGCCATCTTTCTATTGTTCCTTTGCTTTACCAAATAACCTACCTACCCCCCACACCCAGCTTTCTCTCGATAGTCCTGGGGCTTGAACTCTGGTGCTATCCCTGGGCTTTTGTACTCAAGGCTAACACTCTACCACTTGAACCACAGCTCCATTTCCAGCTTTTTTTTTTTTTTTTTAGTTTAGTGGAGAAAAGAATCTCACAGACTTTCTTGCTCAAGCTGGCTTTGAACTATGATCCTCTGATCTCAGCCTCCTGAAGAGCTGAGATTACAGGCATGAGCCACAAGCACCCACCTACCCATAACCTTTCATGGTCTCTCTCCTCAATAGATCCCAAAATTCCTTCCTGCACAAAACATCATGAATTTGGGACTCCAGGGCCAAGCAAAGAAAGGCCTTTTCCCTTTTGGAGACCACTCCTGAAATCTCATTGATTTTAGTAACAGTATGACTGCAACCCTCAAAATGTAGAAGAGCCAAGATGGAGAGGGAAAAGGCATTTGAAACTGTGATATTCAGCCAGACACTGATGACTCACGCCTGTAACCCTATTTATTCAGGAGGCTAAAATCTGAGGATTTGAAGCCAGCCCAGGTAGGGAAGTCCATGAAACTATTATCTCCAATTTACCAGCAAAAAAGCCAGAAGTAGAGCTGTGGCTCAAGTGGTAAAGTACTAGCCTTAAGCAAAAATAAGCTCAGGGACAGTGACTAAGCCCTAAGTTCAAACCCCAGGACCAGCACAAAACGAAACCAAACAAAAACCAAGACCTGGTTTATAATTAGAAGTTCTCAGGTTAAATTTATTATGATCTTTTAAACTTCCTTCTAAAAAAAATTAATATGGAACTAAGTATAGGCTGGGAATGTGGCTTAGTGGTAGAGTGCTTGCCTAGCGTACATGAAGCCCTGGGTTCGATTCTTCAGTACCACAAAAACAGAAAAAGTGGCACCTGTGGCTCAAATGGTAGAATGCTAGCCTTGAGCAAAAAGAAGCTCAGAGACAGGCCCTGTTCAAGCCCTGGGTCTGGCAAAACAGCAACAACAACGACAACAACAACAAAAATACCCTACAGTGTAAGTAGAATTATTATTCTTACTCAATATTAATTTGTTTAGATTTTATTGGCAATTACACTACTTGTAGGTGTTTTTTTTAACATTTCAGGTCAAATAGGAAGGCTGAGAAATTTGTAAAGCACAAATATTGCAGAGAGAAGACTAAGGCCACAAAAATTAATTGACAAGCTTCTTTCTAAGAAAGAGGAAACTAAACATTAGCTGTCAGAAAGCTCACCTGGTTTTGCTTCAGTGTGGACACCAGCTTTTGCAGTGTGATGTTCTCCTCTTCTAGCTCCGTGTAGTCCTGAAGGAGGCGGGCCTCCCGGAATTTGTACTCACGGATTTCATCCTTCATCCGGATTCTCTGAAGCTCCACCATCTCATTGTTCTGCAACAACAAAACAAATGATCTTACAGAACTTCCTTGGCAGCTCATCCCTGTAAACCTAGTTATTCAGAAGGCTGAGATCTAAGGATCACAATTCAAGGCCAGCCAGGCCAGGAAAGTCCATGGGACTCTTATTTCAAATTAATGACCAAATTAGAAGTAGAGCTGTGGCTCAAGTAATAGAGCACTATCCTTGAGCAAGAAAAAAAAAAAAATCTCGGGGCTGGGAAGGTAGCTCAGCGGTAGAGTGCATGCCTTGCAAGCATGAGGCCCTGGATTCGATTACCTCAGTACCACATAAACAGAAAAAGCCGGAAGTGGCGCTGTGGCTCCAGTGGTAGAGCACTAGCCTTGAGCTGAAGAGCTGAGGGACAGCGCCCAGACCCAGAGTTCAGGCCCCATGACCGGCAAAAAACAAAAACAAACAAACAAAAAAACAAAAACAAAAATCTCAGGGACAGTACCCAGGCCCTGAGTTCAAGCCCCTGGAGTAGCACATACAAACACAAACAATTCTGCAATATATCTCATAAAGATATTTAAAACAAGAACTAAATCCATATATATATTTGAGTTGGAAATAATCTAAATATTAGCTATTTGAGGGAATAACAAAAGAAATTATCACATATTCATTCATATAGGGCATAATAAATTAAGGAATTAGAGAAAAGAGCCAGGTGTTGGTGGCTCAAGACTGTAATCCTAGCTACTCAGAGACAGATCTGAGGATCATGGTTCAAAGCCAACCTGGGCAGGAAAGTCTGTGAGACTCTTATCTCCGATGAAACACTAGAAAACTCTAAGTGGAACTGTGGTGCAACGTGGAAGAGCATTAGCCTTGAGCCTGTGCATGTGAGTGTTTGAGATTTTCTTCTAGAGAGTTCTTTTCTGTCCTCTGGATTTAGCCAGGGCTTTTGAGCTTGAAATATATTCCTGTGTGCAGATGAGTCTCAAATCTTTCTCCAGGCCTAAGAAAATCCTCTGCGGCCTCTCTGGCTTCACTCCAGGAACTCATTAGAATCTTCTTCTACTAAGTTTGCTCCCAGATATTCTGTTGGATCTTTAAAGCCCTCACACTGGGTTTTGCTTTAGAGTTTTTACACCAGCTGTCTCCTCTGCTGGGATTGCCATTTCCAGATTCAAACTGCTGCCTTTTCCTTCAGATCTCAAAGGATGACATCACTGCAGAAAAGCTTCCCACAGGTTTCTTTTTCTTGTTTTTATTTTTTATTTATGTATTTATTGATGAGGGTGGGGACTGGGGCTTGAATTTAGGGCATCTTGCTCTTAACTTTCGCACTCAAGGATGATGCTCTACCACTTGAACCACACCTCCACTTCTGGCTTTTTGCTGGTTTACTGCAAATAAGAGTCTCATGGATTTTTTTTGCTCCAGCTGGCTTTGAACCATGATCCTCAGATCTTAGTCTCCTGAGTAGCTAGGATTACAGGTGTGAGCTACCAGCACCCAACTAAACATTAAGATTTTCTAAGAGTAAGGTATGGTGTGTACCATTTGCCAACTTTATTTGACCACAAAACCTTTTATCTGCTTCTAAAGGAGCATTTGAAACAATCCATAGATGGAATAAAAACAAAACAAAACAAAAACCCACTGTTACTCTGAAGCAGCAGAAAAAGCTAGTATCTGCAAAGTGGGGAAGCTAGAACTACCCTCCACCTCTTCCTACTGCAGAGATTAGATTTAAATAATGCTATGAAACAAAATCAGAAGACTAGAGAAATTTTTTTAAAAAAAGGCAGGACAAGCTGGGCACTGGTGGCACATGCCTATAATCCTAGCTACTCAGGAGATCTGAGGATCATGGTTCAAAGCCAGCCCACGCAGTAAACTTTATGAGACTCTTATCACCAGTTAACCATCAAAAAGCTGGAAGTAGAGCTGTGGCTCAACTGGTCGGGCAGTAGCCTAGAGCACAGAAGCTCAGGGACAGCACCCAGGCCCTGAGTTCAAGTCCCAGGAGCCCGCCCCCTCCCCCACACACACAATGAAGAAAAAGATAGGCAAGTTCTAATAGCAGTCAGTGAGTAGATAGATATGTGAAGAGTTTAGGCTATCCCATCCCCAAATATGCCACTGTGAAATTCTATTTTGAGCAGAAGGCAATAGAGAGACAGCAAGTGCTCTCCCCCTTTCTACTTAAAAACAGGCCTCAGTATTTCCCAGAGAGGGAGGTGTGCCAGGAAGGAAAAAACAAAACAAAAAACACACCATCACAGACTAGATTGTTGCTCAGCTAGATCTGTACAAGCTCCTACCAAAATAACCCTTCACTCCTGCTAGCTTTCTTCACCATTCCTAGGCCAAGCTCCTTTCTTGTCTCTTCGCAGATCATTTCTTTGGCTGAAAAATGAGTAAAATCTGGATCCTTCTTTGGGTAGAGATGTGGCCTGCGTGGTAGAGTGCTAGCCTGCAGTGAAAAAGTGAAGTGAAAGAACAAGGCCCTGAGTTCAAACACCAGTACAAAACAAAAACAAAAAAGTGATAGATTTAAGCAGTGTGCTTAGTGGCTCACATCTGTAATACTAGCTACTCAGGAGGCTGAGCTCTGAGGATCTCAGCTTGAAGCCAGCCTGGTCAGAAAAGTCCATGAGACTCTGACCTCCACCAAAAAAGCCAGAAGCGAAGCTGTGGCTCAAGTGGTAGAGCACTAGCCTTGAGCAAAAAAAAAAAAAAGTTCAGGGAGAGTTCCCAGGCCTTGAATTCAAGCCTGAGGAGCAGCACATGCAGGAAAGAAAGTGCCAGATTTAGAATGACTGATCTATCTTACATTAATTGCCATTCCAGTGTTTGACTATCTTAGAAGCCTAGGGGATGGAGACATGGCTCAGCTGGCAGAGTGATAGCCAATGAGCAAAAGTGTCAGGTACCTAGTTCAAGTCTTAGACTAAAAAAAAAAGTCTAAAACAATTCAAGAAGGTAATCAATCTGCCTCTAACAATTCATGTCACCATTACCTTCTAACCCTTAAAATGGATGCTAATAGAGCTGGGTGCTGATGGCTCATGCCTGTAATCCTAGCTACTCAGGAGGCTGAGATCTGAGGATCGCGGTTCAAAGCCAGCCCGGGCAGGAGAGACCGTGAGACTCCTATCTCCAATAAACCACCAGAAAACCGGAAGTGGCGCTGTAGCTCAAGTGGTAGAGCGCTCACCTTGAGCTGAAGAGCTGAGGGACAGCGCCCAGGCCCAGAGTTCAAGCCCCACGACTGACCAAAAAAAAAAAAAAACAAAAACAAAAAAACAAAACCAAGCCAACTGTCCTTGCCAAGGTCTTCCTGCTACCAGCTATTCCCTTTTGCTTGGAAACAGAATTTTGGAGTCACCTCAAGAAAGGAATTTGGAGCCAATGCTAGTGGCTCACACCTATAATCGTAGCTACTCAGGAGGCTGAGACCTAAAGATCACGGTCCAAAGTAAGCCTGGGCAGACAAATTTGAGAGAAACTTCTAAAAGCGGGGAGGGGTCCCCAAACTTTAACTCCCGTGAAAACAGAGAAACTGAGTCACACCTTCAATCACTGAGTAAAGTCTTATTTGTCTAAAAGATTGGTCTCAAATTCAGGGTGGGAGAGGGAGGGGAAATGAAATTCTGGAAGGATATAAAAAGACTCCATAAGGCCAGGTGCTGGTGTCTCATATCTGTAATCCTAGCTATCTAGGAGGTGAGATCTAAGAAGTATGGTTCAAAGCCAGCCTGGGCAGGAAAGTTTATGAGACTCTTATCACCAATGAACTACCAAAAACAAAAGTAGAAAGTGGAGTTGTGGCTCAAGTGGCAGAGTTCTAGCCTTAAGCACAGAAGCTCAGGGACAGCACCTAGGCCATGAGTTCAAGCCCCAGGACTGGCACCAAAATAAATGCAAGTGAAAAGACTTGCAGAGACTCAGAATCCATCAAAGGGCTGTGGGGGCTGTCTCCCTTCCCCCAGCCCTGGGAAAGCACTCCACCAGCCTGTGAGCTCCCAGGGAAAAGAGCCAGAAGGGCAAGAGAGTGACAGTTCCCTCTGCTGTGGCCTGCAGACCCCACTCCCCACACATCAACACAAGGGCCCTGGTGGAGTGCAGAGAAGAGAGGCCTTTATTGAAGCAGGCCCAGTGAGAATCAGGGTTTTCATCCATCCCTACACAAAAGCAGGGTTGCTTTCCGGGCCAGAATTCCAATTAGCATCGTAGGCACCAATCCAACAAATGACTCAGAGAGAGAGAGAGAAACGGGCAACTGCACTTAAGTCCATGCAGGGAGGCAGTGGCCATTATTACACACTGACAGTCACTCACAGCCAAAGGAACTTTTGGTGCATATGGGACAAGACAGGTTTCAAAAGTACATTCTGTGAAAAACGGTATTTATATATTTTTTTCTTTTGTGCCAGTACTGGGACTTGAACTCAGGTCTTCATACTCTTACTTGGCTTTTTTAATCAAGGCTGGTGTTCTGCCATTTGAGACACATTTCTACTTCCAGCTTTTTCTTCTCTAGGATGGCTTTAAACCACGACCCTCAGATCTCAGCCTCCTGAGTAGCTAGGATTATGGACATGAGCCACCAGTTCATGGCTGGAAGCATGTTTCTAAACCCAGAACTTAGGCAGGCACTAGTGGTTCACGCCTGTAATTCTAGCTATTCAGGAGGCTGAGATCTGAGGATCAAGGTTCAAAGCCAGCCCAGGCAGGAAAGTCTATGAGATGCTTAACTCTAATTAATCACCAGAAAATGTGAAGTGGCGCTGTATCTCAGGTGACAGAGCACCAGCATTGAGCAAAAAAGAGCTCAGGGACAGCTCCTAGGATCTGAGTTCAAGCCCCATGACTGCCCAAAAAGAAAAAAAATCCAGAACTTTCAGTCCATAAGTACAAGGTACTTTCCTGATGCCAGGGCTCCCTCCTTTGTCCTTCTACCACTACCCCAGCATCTGGTAACCATTGGTTATTTTATGCCAAAGGGCTGTAATCTTGAAGGAGAAATGGCAGACAATATAAATGAGCTAAACAGAAATCGTTTCTTTGCTGAGGCAAGGAAATACACAGGTAGCATCATTCAAAGCTCAAGCCAGCCATCGGTGGCTCACACGTGTAATCCTAACTACTCATGAGGCTGAGACCTGAGGATTGCGGGTCGAAGCCAACCTGGGCAGGAAAGTCCATGCTTATCTCCAATGAACTAGCAAAAGAGGAAAGTGGAGCTGTAGCTCAAGTGGTAAAGAACCAGCCTGGAGTAAAAAAGCTAAGCGATAGCACCCAAGCCCTGGGTTCAAGCCACAGTATCATCACAAGAGAAACAAAATGCCACCCCATTGGTCATCTTATCTAGCAAGCTCTGAGACACCCAACTGGGAGCAGGTGATAGCATTCTTCATGCTTCGTAATTCCAGCCTCTACTCTCTCACTCCAACAGGAAGCCAAGAGTCTGTTCTTGAAGCAGGCTGCTGAGACAAAATGTCTTCAGCAAAGAGTAATGACATTGTAACATAGTTGCAAACTCACATGTATTCTCCTTTCCTCTTCCTTCCTCTCTCTCTCTCCCTCTCCCTGTCTCTCTCTCTCTCTCTCTCCTGTTCTTTGAGACAAGTATCTTGCTATGTAGCCCAGGCTACCGTCAACCTGAACTTGAGGTCCTCCTGCTTCAACCTGGATTTGTAGGCATGCACCATGAAGCCTGGCCTTCCTCTGTCTCATTGAACAATCTCACTTGTACATAGACTTCTGTACTTAGCCATGGGGAAGTAACAAAGGAAGGACTTACAAGTTTTCAAGATGGGTAGTTAGAAAAGGTACAAAAACAGATGAAACTGCTATGTTCAGGCTTGTAGGATTATCTCTGGGAGATGGGAAATGGACACGCTGAGCAGGAAGAAAACCCCCAGATTCCCGCTGGGAGGCAATGTAGGAACTATAAAGGCACTGAGGATTCCAAAGGCCAGCTAGGTGATGAGAGGGTGGATGCACAAGGGAATGCTGGGAAGGAAATGCAACATGGAGAGAGAACTCAAGCAACCTCCTGATAGGCTTCCTTGAACCTTTTCTTGATGTAAATCTAACTTGCAGCAAGCATCATGTAAATGCTGGAGCTACAAATTAACTCAGGACAAAGTCTCTGTTGGCCAGGGGCTAAAATATAGTTCCAAAATTCTCACCAACAGTCATTTCCTCCTCTCTTCATATCTTCCTAGCTCTTCGGCAAATTTAAGATTCTAGTTAGTTTCTCAAAGCAAATTTTTAGTGGAACAAACATTAGAGCTCAGTCAATTCTATGTGTTTGATTTTTTTTTATGGTAGTAAGATTTGAATTCAAGGCTTCACTCTTTCTAGGTTGGTGCTCCTCTACCTGAACCAAACCTCCAAGTTGGTTTTTGTTTTTGGTCGGTCATGGGGCTTGAACTCTGGGCCTGGGCACTGTCCCTCAGCTCTTCAGCTCAAGGATAGTACTCTACCACTTGAGCCACAGCACTACTTCCAGCTTATTCTATTTATGTGGTGCTGAGTAACCGAACCTCACGCATGCAAGGCAAGCACTCTACCACTGAGCTACCGTCCCAACTCCCAAGTTTTTTTTTTTTTTTTGGTTTGTGTGTGCCAGTCCTGGGGAATGAAATCAGGGCCTGGATGCTGTCCAGGAACTTTTTCCCTCAAAGCGCTCTACCACTTGAGCCACAGCTCCACTTTCAGAATTTTGGTGGTTAAATGGAGATAAGAACCTCACAGACTTTCCTTCTCAGGCTGGCTTTGAACTTCCCAGGCTGACTAAGTCTCAGCTCCCTGAGTAGCTAGGATTACAAGCATGAGCCACTAGCACCAGGCCCACCCTCTTTTTCAATGGTTAATTCAGAGATGGAGTGTAAGCAAACCTTTCTGCCTGGGCTGACCTCCAACCAGTTCTCCAGATCCCAACTTCCCCAGTAAGTGAGGATTAAAGTCAGGAGCCACCAGCACCAGCCTATGCGTTTTATTTTTAATGGAGTAGGTATTATGAACATATAACCATTCTTCTCTTTATTAAACGAAGGCTCACTGGGTGCATACACTATGTGAGAGAGTGTGATGGTAATGAGGTTACAAAAGCACATGGCAGCCAGGTGCTAGTGGTTCAGGCCTGTAATTTTAGCTACTCAAGAGACTGAGATCTAAGGACTGAGGTTGAGGTTTGAAGCCACCGCAGACAGAAAAGCACGTGAAAATCTTACCTCCCATTAACAGGAAAAAGTCAGAAGCAGAGGTATGACTCAAGTAGTAGAGTACCAGCCTTGAGTACAAAACTCAGGGGCAATGCCTAGGCCCCATGTTCAAGCTCCAGGACACACACACACACACACACACACACACACAAACACCAGAGAGCTCCCATGCATGGTCTCTGTGCTATCTCTATCTCCCTTGCAGATGGCTGTCACAAGCAAGATGGTATAGGTCCTATCAAGAACCTTGGGCAAAGCTGGGCCCTGTGGCTCATACCTGTAATCCTAGCTAGTCAGGAGGCTGAGATCTGAGGATCACATTTTGAAGCCAGCCTGGCTTGCCCAAGAGACTCTTATCTCCAATTACGCACAAAAAGTCAAAAGTAGACCTGTGGCTCAAGTTGTAAACAGAGCCTTGAGCAAACAGACTCAGGAACAGGGCTCAGGACGCAAGTTCAAGCCCCAGGACTGGCATCAAAATAACTAACTAACTAAATAAAACAATCCTTGGGCATCAGAAGCTTAGCATTCTTGACTTCTAAAATTGCAAGGTGTGAACTCATGCCATGTGGTGGTGTGTGGACATTTGGCAGTGCGTGAACCTGTGCCGTGTGGTGGTGTGTAGACATTTGGTAGTATGTGAACTTGTGCCATGTGGTACTATGTAGATACTTGGCAGTGCATGAACTTGTGCCATGTGGTGGTGTTTGACATTTGGTAGTGGCAGTTCCAGCAGGCCAAGCTCTGATCAAGCCAGATGAGGGAGTTCGGTGAAAGGACTGAGTCCCTCTGTCCATCTTAATGCTTCTGCTTTGGCAGACACATTAACAATGTGTCTCTAGAGCTCAAGGAGAAGAAAACAGACTCATTAAATGAAGGGAATCATGAAGGACATTGCTGTTCAGGCAGTGCTGTCTATTGGTCCATTGTTCTTCCCTAATTGTCCCACAGGCAAAGTGGACAATGAAGCCCACTGATTCCCCAGCCCAGGGCCCAGACTCTGTTCCTCTGATTCTTCAAAGGCTCAACTCAACAAGAAGACACCCTGACTGTCTCAACAGAATGGACAGTGTCACAAGCAACAGCATTGCTGTGTGTGTGTGTGTGTATGTATGTGTGTGTAGGCATGCGCACACACACATGTACACAATGGGACTTGAACTTAGGGTATTGCACTCTCCACTAGGCTAGTGCTCTATCATGAGCCATACCTCAATTTCTACCTTTTTGCAGTTTAATGGAAGATAAGAGTCTCTCAGGGCTGGGAATGTGGCTTAGCAGTAGAGTGCTTGCCTAGCATGCATGAAGCCTTGGATTCAATTCCTCAGTACCACATAATCAGAAAAAGTCAATGTGGCATTATGGCTCAAGTGGTAGAGTACTAGCTTTGTGCAAAAGAAGCTCAGGGACAGTGTCCAGGCCTGAATTCAAGCCCCTCTGGCAAAAAAAAAAAAAAGTCTCATATTTATCTGTCTGTGTTGGTTTCAAACTGTGATCCTCGCATGGCAGCCTCCTGAGTAGCTAGGATTCCAGGTGTGAGCCAGAAGCCCCTAGCCTGCATTGCTCTTGATAGCAGCCCACTGAACAGAGATGAAAGTTCTTAAGAGAAGCCCACGTTTATTTATTTGCTTGTGCTGGCTGTGGATTTCCAAATAGACTTCACAAAGCAGTTTGTCAAACCGAGGCCCAACACCGCCTTTTGTTTATTCAGCAAACATTTCCCCCAGCAAATATTTGCTGAGTATCTTCAACTACCAGACATTCTTCTGGACTCTTGAGATACAGCTGTGAGGGAGACAGGTGTGTTCCTGTCCACAAGAGGTTTGCAGTAGCCAGGTGTCAGTGGTTCACACCTGCAATCCTAACTACTGAGGAGATTGAGATGTATGGATAATGGTTCAAAGCCAGCCTGGGCAGGAAAGTCTATGAAACTTTTATCTCCAATTAACTACCAGAAAACTGGAAGTGGGGCTGTGGCTCAAAGTGGTAGAGTGCCCTAGCTTTAAGCAAAAAAATCTCAGGGACAGTGCCTGAGTTCAAGCACCACAACCGAAAAAAAAAAAAAGGGCTGGGAGGTAGCTCAGTGGTAGAGGCTTGCCTTGCATGCATGAGGCCCTGGGTTGGATTCCTCAGCACCATATAAGCAGAAAAGAGCCAGAAGTGGTGCTGTGGCTCAAGTGCTAGAGTGCTAGCCTTGAGCTGAAGAGCTGAGGGACACTGCCCAGGCCCAGATTTCAGGCCCCACGACCAACACACACCCCCCCCAAAAAAGGAAAGAAAAGAAGAATTTTAAAATGTTTGCTCTTGAAAGAAATATATTTTCATCTCACACACACACACACACACACACACACACACACACACACACGCACACACAAGCACGCACGCACGCCAAGTACTAGACTAGTAGCTCATCACTGTAATCCTAGATACTCAGGAGACAAAGACCCAGAGAATCTGATTCAAAGCTAGCACAAGTAGAAAAGTTCATAAGATTCTATCTCCAAATAACTAGCAAAAAACTGGACCAGAGGTGTGACTCAAGTGGTAGAACTCCAGCCTAACAAGCAAGCTCATTAAGTTTGAAACTTTGAGTTCAAACTCCAGTACAGGCAAAAGAAAATATGTATCTCCTTGGTTCTTCTGAGGGCTATTATAATTCAATTAAATGTGCATACAATGAATCCTTCTGACACAGAAAACAGAAAATGCAATCAGCTAAGTCCAGTGGGGAACTACAATCTGACAAATGGTAGACACAGAAGGCAAGGAGGGCCAGGCTTTCCTCACCTTATTTTATGTATCAGCTAGCATAAACTCCTGGCATTACCAAGAATATGGTAAATCTAACAAAGAGGGGTGAGGGTGTGGAAACAGACCTCTCTGAAATGCAAAGGCAAAGGAATCCACATGGCCAATAAACACAGTCAGTGATGGGCGCCAGTGGTTCATACCTGTACTCCTAACTACTCTGAGGACCACAGTTCAAAGTTAGCCTGGGCAAAAGGATCCTTGAGACTCTTACCTCCAGTGAACCATCAAAAAGCCAGAAGTGGAGCTGTAGTTTAAGTGGTGGAGTGCTAGCTTTGAGCAAAAAAGCTCCAGGACAGCACCCAATCCCTGATCAAGCCTTAGGACTGGCACAGAAAGAAGACAGGAGAAAAGAAGAAAGGAAGGAAGGGAGGGAGGAAAGAAATGAGAGGAGAGGAGAGGAGAGGAAAGGAGAGGAAAAGAGAGAAAAGGGAAAAAAGAAAAAGGAAAAGGCAGGCAGGAGAAAGGAAGGAAGGAAGGAGGGAAGGAGAAAAGGAAGGAAGGAGGGAAGGAGGGAAGGAAGGAAGGAAGGAAGGAAGGAAGGAAGGAAGGAAGGAAGGAAGGAAGGAAGGAAGGAAGGAAGGAAGGAAGGAAGAGGCAGGCAGGCAGGAAGGCAGGCAGGCAGGAAACTGGTGCCAAGCTGACCATGATGATCAGGGCTGGGAAAGTGGCTCAGCGGTAGAGCTTGCTTCATATGCATGAGGCCCTGGGTTCAATTCCTCAGCAACACATAAACAGAAAAAGCCGGAAGTGGCATTATGGCTCAAGTGGTAGAGCGCTAACCCTGAGCTGAAGAGCTTAGGGACAGCACCAAGGCCCAGAGTTCAAGCACCATGACCGACAAAAAAAAGAAAGAAAGAAAGAAAAAAAAAAAAAGAAACAGCTGCCCATCAAGCAAAGTGAAGGCAGGGGTACCAGAGGGGAGACTTCTCCAAACAGCAGCATAGGTACAGATGGAGCCCTGCACACAGGCAGCAGGGAGAGCTCTGGCTTTCCTGGCCTAGGCCAGCAGGCTGATCCCACTGTCTCAGAATAACTTGTTGAGCCTAGATGGTGTCTAGGACTCATCTTACCTTTCCTTTCCTTCCTTCCTCCCTCTCTCCCTCCCTCCCTCCCCCACCTCCTCTGTCCCTCCCCCACCTTCCTTCCCATTTGTTCTGGTACTAGGGCTTAAAACTCAAAGCCTCAATCTCTTGCTTGGATTATTTTTGCTCAAGGCTGGCTCTCTACCATGTGAGCCACAATTCCACTTCCAGGTTTGTGCTGGTTACGTGGAGAAAAGTATCCTATGAACAGGTCTTCCTGGGCTGACTCTGAAACGATCCTCAGATCTCAGCCTCCTGAGTAGCTAAGATTACAGAGGTGAGCCACCAGCACCTGGCTAGGATCCATCTTTGATGTGAACTGGACCAAAACATGAACTTTTTTTTTGGGGGGGGGAAGGAGGGTGAGAGGACTTATTCAAACCATAGTGATAATCCTGACTCTGTTTATTTCAGATCAAGGTACAAAATCCCAGGTTGCTAATAGAGAAAGCGGATCTATTTCCTAATCGGTTTTTCTAGGCAGTACATTAAAATAAAGAAAAGAGGAAAGAGCGAGGGAAGGGGGTGACATTGTCCAAAAGGAAATGTACTCATTACCTGATTTATGTAACTGTAACCCCTCTGTACATCTTCATAACAAGAACTTAAAAATAAGTGAATAAATAAGAAGAACAGAAGAGCTAGGTGTGGGAGTGCATGCCTATAATCCCAGCACTCAGGAAGTGGAGGCAGGAGGATTTCAAGTTTGAAGCCTGCCTGGGTTTATCTAATTAGATTCAGTCTCAATCAACAAATGAACTAGTTATTAAATCAAACAAGCCAGTTACCTGGCATTAAGTCCTGAATTAATACCATTTCTGTCAGGCTAGAAAGCCAACTTGTATCTAAGCACATCAAAGGGCACCCATGAGGCTGGTATTTGGAGGATGTGGGGCAGGTGTTTCCTGCCGATTCAGGTCCCAGACCAGGAGGGGTCCCCATAGGGGACAGGGCTGTGAGTCTGTCATGAAGTCAGCTATTGGCCACACTGAGTAGGATGTGTTCTGGGCAGTTCTTTCCTACAGGAGAAGATATGGATGGGTGGAAGTAGTGCCGGAAATCCCCATTCATCTGGAAAAGCGTGCTCACCTATGGCTGGCTGCACGTACACATCCAAAGCATTTGTCAGCGCAATAGTATTTCTCTCAATCAGAAGCTTAAGGGTGGATTTGGCCATGACAATGCCATGCTAATGACACTGTCTGACCTTCGAGTGACTCATTCACCGCCTTCTCTGCTGACTGGACCAGGCAGAGAGGGCAATGCAAAAGAAAAGGGAGAGGGGTGAAAATACCACAGGAAATGGCCATGCCAACTCTACTCTTGCAAATACTGTTCGTGTGTGTGTGTGTGTGTGTGTGTGCGTGCGTGCGTGCGTGCGTGCGTGCGTGCGTGCGTGCTGGTACTTAGGGCTTTGCCACGCTGACCCCAGTGGAGTCTGCTTAG
Source organism: Dipodomys ordii (assembly GCF_000151885.1). Classification (NCBI taxonomy): domain Eukaryota; kingdom Metazoa; phylum Chordata; class Mammalia; order Rodentia; family Heteromyidae; genus Dipodomys; species Dipodomys ordii. Next base: position 528,997 of record NW_012267383.1, read on the forward strand.
CATGGGAAACCATCTATCAGACCATGATAGGGGCTTCAGAGACCTATCTCTGAGTTTTGGGACTTCACCGAAATCTACCTCAGAGAATGGGGCTTTACAGAAACCTATCTCCAAGTTTTGGGACTTTACCGAAGTCTACCTGCCTACTCCTGGGAAAAGGCTGGCAAAACCCCTGGAAAAGATGTGTTTCTGCCTATCTTTTCCTCATAAGAGTGCCTACTAATCTTTTACTGTTTCTACTGCTCTTTGTACTTGCTCATTGTCAACGTTTCCCTATACAAAGCTCTTTCTTAAGAGTGTTGACGACTCCAATATCTGATGAGTGTCTTAAAAATATGACTAACTCACCAGAGTTAAGTGCTACCCTGAACCCCCTCTTATGGAGGCTAGTAGACAAGTCATAAGCAAATATAAAAGTATTGGGGGTTTCACAAAGTCACTTCAGCAGAAGGAATTGTTTGTAAGAGATTTACAAAAAGCTGTAGGTGCGGCTAAAACAAAGAATGGCAATTGCTGAGATAACTACTTTGGAGAAAGAACTTCCTATTACTCTTTCATTTACTAAGAGACTTGCTAGATCTAAGTCTCCCTGGTGTTTACTATTAAAGAAGGAACAGAAAAGATCTTATGGGACAGTTAAGGCCTCTATAGAAATAAGGTAATGGTTAGTTGGTGACAAACATCAAAACCCATTATATTTCTTAGAGATAAGCCGGAAACAAGTGCCTATTAGGCGACCAGCTGGTGACCACCCAAGAATGAAGCCCTGCAGCAAGGTTGTGTAACCTTTTGCTCTTTCAGGTGACCAGCTGGTGACCGCCCAAGAATGAAGCCATGCAGCAAGATTATGTAACCTTTTGCCCTTTCTTATGGAGACTTTTTGCTATAAAAGTTTGTTATCCTCTGCATTAAATCGCACTCAGCGCTCAGCACTCAGCATCCACTCCTAATGTGTGTGAGTTGTCTGTTTGCCATCTCCCCATCCTATTCCAGGTTCCTCCCCTAGGTATCCTCCGTCGTCCCGACAGAACCCGGTCCGCGGCAGGGCTTCAGGCTTCAGGATCTTGCAGGGTAGCCATAGCTCCATTTCAAGCTTTTAGCTGGCTAATTGGAGCTCAGTCTCAAAGACATTCCTGCCTGGGCTGGCTTTGAACTGGGACACACAGCTCTGGCTCCTCAGTAGCTAGGATTACATGCATATGCCAACAGCACCTGGCTTAAATTCTATTGATTTTAACCCAGCTTTTTTTCTAACAAGTGCCCTGTAATAGCAAGAAGCCACACTGCTGTGGGCTTGGAAAAATGGAGGAGGGCTGAGTGTCAATGAATTAAAGAGCTGGCAAAGGACAGTTAAGCAGCACTGGCACCTGTGTATGTGTGTGTGTGTATGCATGTAAACACGCACACACACTTGTCTGTCTATCTTATGTATCTGTGTCTATCTTGTGTGTACATAGGGAAAGCTGCCCAGTCAATTTCAATCTGTAGATTTCTGGCTTCCAAACTATAAGAGTATCAGTCTGTGTTGTTTTTAAGCTACCCAAGCTGTCGTCTTTTGTTAAGATACCAATTTAAAAAAAAATGATGTAAGGCAGGCACTTGCTGGCTCACGCCTGTAATCCTAGCTACTCAGGAAGCTGAGCTGTGAGGATCATGGTTCAAAACCAGCCCGGGGAAGAAAGGCCATGAGAAAACCGGAAGTGGCGCTGTGGCTCAAGCCTGGCTCCAGAAAATTCTCTTTTTTTTTCTGGTCAGTCATGGGACTTGAACTTTGGGCCTGGGCGCTGTCCCTCAGCTCTTCAGCTCAAGGCTAGTGCTCTACCACTTGGGCCATAGCACCACTTCCGGTTTTCTGGTGGTTTATTGGAGATAAGAGTGTCACAGACTTTCCTGCCTAGGCTGGCTCTGAACCGTGATCCTCAGATCTTAGCAGCCTGAGTAGCTAGGATGACAGGTGTGAGCCACCGGTGCCCCACTTGCAGGAAATTCTTATCTCCAATTAAGTACCAAAAAAAAAAAGTCAAAAGTGGAGGTATAATTCAAGTAATAGAGCATTAACCTTCAGCAAAAAAAAAACAAAAAAACAAAAAAAAAAAACTCAGGGACAGTGCCCAGGCCTTGAATTCAAGTCCCAGGATAGGCACCAAAAAAAAAAAAAAAGAGAGAGAGAGAAAAAAGTATAATTTGAGATAATGTACATGAAAATTCATTATGCTAGTAGTACTCATTGAGTAGCTCAAGTATGAGTTTTCTATAACCTTGAAGAAAATCAGTCCTGAGTAGATTGGAGTATCCTTGACTGTGAGATTAAGCTGTAAATTCCCTTAGGAGAATTAAATGCCTGAGCAGAATCTTAATCAGGCTGGACCTGCCATCCCGGTGTTCTCTGGAAATAGAGGTCAAGATGTTAAAAGAAAAGGAAGAAAAAAAAAGATTAAACTTGTCCACTAAGCATTCTAGCTGAAATGCTGACTGTATTACCTGGCCATCTACCCAGGCAAGGCAGGGAACAGAAAAATAACACTTGGGGTAGGAGAGAAAGTTTAAAATCAAATGAAGCTATTTTTAGCCCCTAAATCGATGTGTGCAAAATGGCTTGGGCACAAGATCCTTCTTCTTTTTCTCAAAGAGGTAGGAAGGGAACCCTACCCACTAGAGAAGAAAAAGCAGAAGGGAAAGAAAGATAGTAAGAGGAGGAGGTAGAAAAGATGAAAGGAAGCATGGGAAAAGAAATCCCCAAAGACAGCCAGGAGTAGTGCTAGTGGCTCCTGACTGTAATCCTAGCTATTTAGGAGGCTGAGGTCCAAGGATCGAGGTTCAAAGCCAGCCTGTACAAAAAAAGTCCATGAGCCTTTTGTCTCCAATAAACTACTCAGAAAAAGCCAGAAGTAGAGTGCTAGCCTTGAGCACAAAGAGGCTCAGGGACAGTGCCCAAGACCTGAGTTCAAGCCCCAGGACTGGCAAAAAAAAAAAAAAAAAGGTACATGCCAGCTCTTTTTTTGTTTGTTTTTTTTTTTTGGTACGGTCGTGGGGCCTGAACTCTGGGCCTGGGCACTGTCCCTCAGCTCTTCAGCTCAAGGCTAGTGCTCTACCACTTGAGCCACAATGCCACTTCCGGCTTTTCTCTTTTTGCTTATGTGGTGCTGAGGAATCGAACCCAGGGCCTCATGCATGCAAGGCAAGCGCTCTACCACTGAGCCACCTTCCCAGCCCTTTGCCAGCTCTTTTTTATTTTGTTTTGTACCAATCGTAGGGCTTGAACTCAGGGCCTGGGCACTGTCACAGCTTTTTACTCAAGGTTAGTGTTCTACCACTAGATCCATGACTCTACTTCTGGCTTTTTAGGGAAATAAGAGTCTCAAGGGCTTGAACCAAGATCCTCAGCTCTCAGTAGCTAAGATTATAGGTGTGAGGCATCAGCATCTGGCTGCCAGTTCTTCATTTTAAAAAATAGGCTGCCTTGGGCTGGGAAGGTGGCTCAGTGGTAGAGCGCTTGCCTTGCATTCATGAAGCCCTGGGTTCGATTCCTCAGCACCATATAAGCAGAAAAAGCCAGAAGTGGCACTGTGGCTCAAATGATAGAGTGCTGGCCATCAGCTGAAGAGCTGAGAGACAGTGCCCAGGCCCAGAGTTCAGGCCCCACGACCGGCAAAAAAAAAGAAAGAAAGGAAAAGTAGGCTACCTTACCAAGCACTGGTGCCTCACACCTGTAATCCTAGCTACTGAGATCTGAGGATCCCATTTCAAAGCCAGGTAGGGCAAACGAATCTGAATCTTGTCTCCAAATAACCAGCAAAAAAGCTGGAAATGTTGCTGTAGCTTAACTAATTGGTAGAGTGCCAGCCCTGAGCAAAGAAAGCCAACACACAGTACCCAGGCCCTGAGTTCAAGACCCAGTAAAGGCATAAAAATAAATAAATAAAAAATAGGCTGCCTTTTACTGCTTTGTGTTTATAAATACTGAGTGATAACACATGAAAACTTCATGATCTTGAGAAAATACCAACTATGCAAATTATCCTAAAAGATTAAAAAAGAAAAAAAACACAACTCCAGTAACCATTTTTACATTGTAGGCTAAGCAAGGCTCTCTCAACGAGTCTTAACTTTAACTTGACTTTTCTTGCAGATTCCCCTTTAAATTCTCGATTGGCCAGTGATTTAATGACTGCAGTGGAGCAGGAAATCAATGGACCCGTCATAACAGGCCAGAACTCTACGCTCCCTCTCATTGTCCAAGGCAGAAATCACAGCCACCAACAAAAAGGCTAGGATTTTGAAGCTACAGCCAAATGATGCCCAAATATCTAAATGTTGGGAATATTTTCAATATGGCTTAAAATTTGGAAGCCAAATGCTGGAGGCTCATGCCTGTAATCCTAGCTACTTAGGAGATCTGAGTCAGCCCCCAAGAAAGTCGATGAGACTCTTGTCTCCAATTAACCAGCAAAAAGCTGGAAGTGGAGCTGTAGCCTCTTCTGGTAGAGAACCAGCCTTGACTAAAAAAGCTAAAGGACAGTACTCAAGTCTTGAGTTCAAGCCCTAGCACTTATAAATACACACACACACACACACACACACACACACACACACACACACACACAAAGACACACGAACATTTTCCCCCTTTGTAGTTGGGATTACAGAGATTCAGATCCTTACAACTTTCCACAATAAGCTCAAATATATGAAAGGTATTTTTAGAAGACCATGCAGCATCATTTTGATCTATCAAAAAGTTGATTAGTTCTCAAGGAAAAAATAGTAACCCCAGGAAGTAGCGCTGTGGCTCATGTAGTAGAGCATTCGCTTTGAGCTGAAGAGCTCAAGGACAGTGTCCAGGTCCTGAGTTCAAGCCCCACGACCAACAACATCAACAAAAGAAAATAGTAACCCCACTTTCCAAATCATTTGCTAAATATTGATGGCTCACACCTGTACTCCTAGCTACTCAGGAAGCTGGGATCTAAGGATCCTAGTTTAAAGCCAGCCGGGGCAGATAAATGCAAAAGACTCTTATTTCCAATTAACCAGTAAAAAGCCAGAAGTGAGGGTATGGCTTAAGTAGTAGAGTGACAGCCTGGAGCAAAAAAATCTAAGAGAGAACATGAGGGCCTGAGTTTAAGCCTTAATATCTTCATTAAAAAAAAAAAAAAAAGGAATCCAAGCCTTGTGCCAGTGGCTCATGCCTGTAATTCTAACTACTAAGGAGGCTCAACTCTAATGATCACAGTTTGAAGCCAACTCAGACAAGAAAGTTCATAAGCCTCTACCTCCAGTAAACCAGCAAAAAGCCAGAAGTGGGCTGGGAATTTGGCTTACAGTCAGAGTACTTGCCTAGCAACCATGAAGCCCTGGGTTCAATTCCTCAGTACCATATACACAGAAAAAGCTGGAAGTAGCACTGTGGCTCAAGTAGTAGAGCGCTAGCTTTGAGCAAAAAATGAAGTTCAAGGACAGTACCCAGGCTGAGTTCAAGCCCCAGGACTGGCAAAGAGGAAAAAAAAACCAGAAGTGGAGCTGTGGCTCAAATGGTAGAGTGCCAGCTTTAAGAAAGAAAAAAACAAAAACCAAAACCTCAGGGACAGCCCCCAGGCCTGAATTCAAGCCCCAGGACAGACAGACACACACAGACACACACACACAGACACACACAGACACAGACACACACAGACACAGACACAGAGAAAAAGAAAAATCTCGATGTGCACAGACCCTGAATTCAAGCCCCACAACCAGGACAATAAATGAATAAATGAATGAATCAGAAAATGGAAAACACTACTGTCTATCTCTTCATAGAGAAACTAAAAGTACATGCTTCTTACAAGAACGCATGGATCTACTGACCAATCAATGCTGACTCCTTGTCCACTGGGATTTTGCAGGCATCCTAATGCATGCACAGAGGCACCCGCGCAGGCCTGCCTTCCGGGAAGAGAAACCTCACACCAGGGGCATCTCTCCCCCCCCACACTCAGAGGTGATACTCAATCCTGCTGGCCTGACACTGGACCTGAGGGTTCACTTGAGAACAGCTCTTTTCTACGCCCTCTCCAGCATCGCATCTCTCCAGGGCCACTTGGGTTCCTGTTACTGCCTGCCCAGCATCACCTCCTTCCCCCACTTCATTTCTCCCAGGCATTCATTCCTCACTTGTTCTCCACAATGTCCAGGCTTAATTAAGTCTTGGCATGCGCAACAGGCATATAATTATTGGGCTTTTTTTTCTTCTGGTATTTGGGCTTGTACTCAGAGCCTCCCACTCTCACTTGGCTTTTCTGCTCTAAGGTGGCATGCTAGCATTTGAACCACAGCTCTACTTCTGGCTTTTTTTACTGCTTCACTGGAGATAAGAGCCTCACAGACTTTCCTGGCCAGGCTGGCTTCAAACTGTGATCCTAAGACCTGAGACTCCTGAGTAGCTGAGATTACAGGCGTGAGCCACTGGCACCCCATAGGACCACCTGTTAGAGGCTTTGTCCAAGCCAGGCTGTGCTTGCTAGATAAGTGCTCTAGCACTTGAGCCACCTCCTGCTCTCTTGCTTTTAGATTTTTTTCTTCCCTCAGATAGCACCTCACACTTCTTTCTATAAAGTACAAGGTCTTATAGATGGTGCTGTGGCTCAAGTGGTACAATGCTAGCTAGCCTTGAGCATAAAAGCACAGGGACAATGCCCAGACCCTGATTTCAAGTTGCAGGAGCAGCACACACAAAAAAATGTGAAGCCTTGAGTTCAAGCCCCAATACTGGCACACACACACACACACACATGCATGCGCACACACACGCACGCACATACACACTCATAATAATAATCAAGTGCAAGGCCCTGAGTTCACAACCCCAATAACTAACCCCCCATACCCATGTTCTACCACTTGAACCATACCTCCAGCCCTTGTTTGCTTTCCTCATTTTTCTAATAAAGTCTAGCTTTTTGTCCAGGCTGACCTGGCCTATAATTCTCCTATGTACACTTCCTATGTAGCTGAAATGTCAAGCTACTACAGCACCATGCCTAGCTTTTTACTGACTGACACAAGGTCTCTCTCTACCATTCTGCCTCCACTGGCTTCACACCGTGATCCTCCCAATCTCAACCTCCTACGTAGCTACAATGACAAGTGTGAGCCACTGTGCTTGGCTTATTTTATGCAATTAATATCTACTAATTTAAAAACAAACCTCTACCTCATAGAAAACTTAATTCAAAGTACAGCATGGGGATGTGGCTTAGTGGTAGAGTGCTTGCCTAGCATGCACAAAGCCCCAGTTTGATTCCTTAGCACCACATAAACAGAAAAAAACAGAAGTGGTGCTGTGGCACAAGTGGTAGAGTGCTAGCCTTGAGCAAAAGAAGCTCAGGACAGTGCCATGGCCCTGAGTTCAAGCCCCAGGACTGGCAAAACACATACATACACACACACACACACACACACACACACACACACTCATAAAAACTTCAAGGCTTTGAAAAATTCAGGAGAAATTCTCCATTACCTGATTCTTCAGCCTGACACCACAAAGTTTTTCCTTAAGAAAATAAAAATGTTCAGTATTTGCATCTCCGCTAGGAAGATGCAAATTACAACACAATGGAGTCAGGCAAGGTGGCTCATGCCTATAATCCTAGCTACTTAGGAGGCTGAGATCTGAAGATCGCAGTTCAAAGCCAGCCCAGGCAGGAAAGTCTATGAGACTCCTATCTCTAATAAACCACCAGAAAACAGGAAGGGGTGCTGTGGCTCAAGGGATAAAGTGCTTGCCTTGAGCTGAAAAGTACAGGGACAATGCCCAGGCCCAGAGTTCGAGCCTCACAACCGATAAAAACAAAAAAACAAAAACCCCACAGTGGAGCTAGGTGCTAGTAGCCCATGCCTGTAATCCAAACTACTCAGAAGGATGAGATCTGAGAAACCATGGTTTGAAACTAGCCCAGGCAGAAGTCTGTGAGACTCTTACCTTAAATTAACCACCAAACGTCCAATGTAGAGCCCTGGCTCAAGTGATAAAATATCAGTCTTGAGCAAAAAAGCCAAATCATAGTGCAAGGCCCTGAGTTCAAGCCTCCAGTATCAATGTACTGGGCCTAATTCATCTTATATTGTATTGCACACAACACATAAGCACACACACTTTTGCCAGTACATTTTGGTTATCTTTGTCCATCTTGTATGGATACTTTCTCTTTCCAACAACTGTACATCAGTCAATGTACAGAGTTCAAAAATAAAAAAGGGCTGGGAAGGTGGCTCAGTGGTAGAGCGCTTGCCTTGCATACATGAGGCCATGGGTTCCATTCCTTAGCACCACATAAGCAGAAAAAAAAAAAGCTGGAAGTGGCGCTGTGGCTCAAGTGGTAGAGCGCTAGCCTTGAGCTGAAGAACTGAGGGACAGCGCCAGGCCCAGAGTTCAGGCCCATGACCGGACCCAAAAAATAAAAATAAATAATACCAAGTCTACAATTAAAACAAATCTGGAGCCAGCTGCCGGTAGCTCACCTATAATCTTAGTTACTCAGGTAACTGAGATCTGAGGATAGAGGCTCAAAGCCAACATGGGCAGGAAAGTCCATGAGACTCTTATCTCTAATAAACCACCAGAAAACCAGAAATAGTGCTATGGCTCAAGTGGTAGAGTGCTAGCTTGAGCTGAAGAGCTCAGGGGCAGTGCCCAGGCCCAGAGTTCAAGCCCCACAACCAACATCAACAAAAAAAAAATCTGGAAAAGATAAAAAAAAAAAAAAACAAGAAAGATGAAAGTGGTACAGGTGGTAGAGTGCTTGTGTAACCAGAAAACAAGCTGAGTTCAAATCTCAGGGTTACTTAAAAAAAAAAAAAAAAAGCAACAAGCTGGGACCTATGGCTCATGCCTGTAATCCTAACTACTCAGAAGGCTGAGATCTGAAGTTCACAGTTTATAGTCTGCTTGGGCAATAAAGTCCAGGAGATTCTTATCTCCCATTAAGTAGCAAAGTGCTGGAAATGGTGGTGTGGCTCAAGTCATAGAGCACCAGCCTTGAGGGAAGAAGCCAAGCAGAGTTCAAGGTTCTGAGTTCAAGCCCCAACATCAATGGTACTGGACCTAATTCATCTAAGTTATAATTTCCTGCCTTTTCTATAACCAGCACACATTACTAGACACTTCTAGAACACTGTGTTGTTTCCAAGGGATTAGACTCTTGAGCTAACCCTCTTTTTTTTTTTTTCCTGGTCATGGGGCTTGAATTCTGGACCTGGGCACTGTCCCTGAGCTCTTTAGCTCTACCACTTGAACCACAGCACCACTTCTGGTTTTCTGGTGGTTTATTGGAGATAAGAGACTCACGGACTTTCCTTCCTGGACTGGCTTTGAACCATGATCCTCCGACCGCAGCCTCCTGAGTAGGTAGGACACACTGTGCATGAGCCACCAGCGCCTGGCTTTTTTTTTTTTTTTTTTTTTGCCAGTTCTGGGGTTTGAACTCAGGGTCTGCTGGGCACTGTCCCTGAGCTTCTTTTGCTCAAGGCTCTATCACTTGAGCCACAGTGCCACTTCTGGCTTTTTCTGTTTTTGTGGTACTGAGAAATTGAACCCAGGGCTTCATGTATGCTAGGCAAGCACTCTATCACTAAGTCATACTCTCAGCCCCAAGCTAACACTCTTTTTTTTTGGGTCCGGTCGTGGGGCCTGAACTCTGGGCCTGGGCGCTGTCCCTCAGCTCTTCAGCTCAAGGCTAGCACTCTACCACTTGAGCCACAGCGCCACTTCTGGTTTTTTTCTTTTTGCTTATGTGGTGCTAAGGGCCTCATGCATGCAAGGCAAGAGCTCTACCACTGAGCCACCTTCCCAGCCCAAGCTAACACTGTCAACTGAATTTACACCATTTCATGGCAGAACACAATGGTCTTCTCCATTTGGAATTAAGCCATGTAATGGGGAGATAGTGACATGAGGATTCTTGTATTTTTTAAACCCTTGACAAAACTAGCAAAGCCAATTTTCAAGTACATAATTCAGAGAAACTTTCTCTAGTGTGTGTCCAAGGTGAAACTTGAACTCAGGGCCTTGTGCTCTTGTTTAACTTTTTCCATGAAGGCTAGTGCACTTCCACTTAAGAGACAGCTCTACTTCCAGCTTTTTGCTGGTAAATTAGAGATAAGAGTCCCTCAGATTTGTCTATCTGAACTAGATTTGAACTGGGATCCTCAGATCTCAGCCTCCTAAGTAGCAGGGCATGAGCCACTGGTACCTGTCCGTAAAAACTTTCTTTAAAAATATTTTTTTGGGCTGGGAAGGTGGCTCGGTGGTAGAGTGCTTGCCTCACATGCATGAGGCCCTGGGTTCGATTCCTCAGCACCACATAAGCAGAAAGAGCCGGAAGTGGTGCTGTGGCTCAAGTGGTAGGGCGCTAACCTTGAGCTGAAGAGCTGAAGGACAGTGCCCAGGCCCAGAGTTCAGGCCCCACGACCAACAAAAAATAAATATATTTTTTTTATTTTATTTTTTACGCCAGTGACTTAAGCCTGTAATCCTAGCTATTCAGAAAGTTGAGATCTGAGGATTGTGGTTTGAAGCCAATCCAGGCAGCAAAGTCTGTAAGTCTCTTGCCTACAATTAAGTGCCAAATAGTCAGAAGTGGAGCCGTGACTCAAGTGCTAGAGTACTGGCCTTGAGCAAAAAAAGCTCAGGTGCAGCACCCAGGTGCTGAGTTCAAACCCCAGGATGACCCCATCCCACCCCCTGAAAAAAAAAAGAGGGAGAGAGAAGGGAAAGCTCATCATACACACACATCATCATTTCTCTAAAAAGGCAGAAAAGTCAGGTCTTTCTAAGGTCAGCCACCTATGCACACCTGTCTCCTAGAGAGAACACACGACCTCATTCCATCCCTAAGCAGGTGACTGGAACCGCTCCCCTCACCTCCTTCAGATCCTGCAGGAGAGCCGTCAGCCTCTCGTTCTCCGCCTGGACATTGGTGACCACAGCCCGGCTCTGCTTCAGCTCGTTCTGCATCTCCAAAATCTTGCCCAGGTAGTAGGCTTCCTTCGAGGCCGACTCCTGCAGCAGCGTCTCCTCTCGGCTCTCTCCATCCTCGGCCACTTTCCGGTGGATGGAGTAGGACTGCCCGAATGCCTGCAGTGTTCGGGAAGAAAGAAGGAGACAATGAAGTACATTGCAAAACTACAAACAGGCATGGGAATTTATTTATTTTTTTGGTCAGTCGTGGAGCTTGAACTCAGGGCCTGGGTGTTCTCTCATCTCTTCTGCTCAAGACTAGCACACTACCACTTTGAGTCACAGTCCCAATTTCCAGTTTTCTGGTGGTTAATGGGAGGTAAGAATCTCACTGACTTTCCTGCTAAGGCTGGCTTTGAATCTGAATCCTAAGATCTCAGCCTCCTAAGTAGCTAGAATTACTGGCATGAATCACTTGACTGTTCCTTGATTATTGTTTGTTTGTTTGTTTGTTGGTCCTGGACTTTGAACTCAAGGCTCTGTTCCTGAGCCTCTCTATGTTCAAGGTTGGAGCTCTACCACTTTTAGCCACAGTGCCACTTCCAGCTTTTTCTGTTTATGTGGTACTGAGGAATCAAACCCAGGGCTTCATGCATGCTAGGCAAGCACTCTACCACTTTGCCACATTCCTAGCCTTTCCTTTATTTTTCATTTGTATATGTGTATGTGTACAATACTGGGGCTTGAACTTAGGGCCTGGGCATTGTCCTTGAGCTTTTTTGATCAAGGCTGTGGCTCTCTACTATTTGAACCACACTTCTACTTTCAACTTTTTTGCTGGTTAATTGGAGATCAGAGCCTCATGGATTTGTCTGCCCAAGCTGGCTTTAAACTTCTGGTTTTCAGGTGGTTAATTGGAGATAAGAGTCTCACAGACTTTTCTGCCTGGGCTGGCTTTGAACACAATCCTCAGATCTCAGCCTCTTGAGTATCAGCTAAGATTATAGGTGTAAGCCAGGGTCTTCTGGCTCTTCCATTTAATTTTTTTAATTATATTTAAATTGTTGTACAAGGGGTTTTTCAATTCAACTTATCAATTTATAAGTAAAATGTACTTTTTAGAAACTTTGAAACTTTCTTCAACTATCTTTAGACAGGGATTGGTGGCTCACGCCTGTAATCCTAGCTCGTAAGGAAATCTGAGGAACAGAGTTCAAAGTCAGCTTGGGCTGTGAGATTCTTTTTGCTTTGTTTTGTTTTTGTTGTTGTTGTTGTTTTTTTGGGGGGGTCTGGTTGTGGGGCCTGAACTCTGGGCCTGGGCACTGTCCCTCAGCTCTTCAGCTCAAGGCTAGTGCTCTACCACTTGAGCCACAGCGCCACTTCCGGCTTTTTTCTTTTTGCTTATGTGGTGCTGAGGAACCGAACCCAGGGCCTCAGGCATGCAAGGCAAGCGTTCTACCACTGAGCCACCATCCCAGCCCCAGGGTATGAGATTCTTATCTCCAACTAACTACCAAAAAGCCAAAAGTAAAGCTGTGACTCAAGTGGTAACCTTGAGCAGAAAACTTAAGGGATAGTGTCAATGTCCAAGGAATGGTACAAAAAAAGAAAAGGCTGGTGGCTCACTCCTGCAATCCTAGCTACTCAGGAGGCTGAGATCTGAGGACTACAGTTCAAGCCAGCCCAGGCAGGAAAGTCTATGAGACTCTTATCTCCAATTAAACATCAGAAAACCAGAAGTGGCACTATGGATCAAATGGTAGAGCACTAGCCTTGAGCTGAAGAGCTCAGGGACAGCACCCAGGCCCACAGTTCAAGCCCCATGACTGACCAAAAAAAAGAAAAGAAAGAAAAGAAAAGAAGAGCAGAATTTTAGATTCCTTTAGTGTTTCATCCATCATGTCATTTGGTTTTTAAGCACTTGGTCATAAGAAAACAAACTCAAAATGTGTTTTACCTACTTTAAGTAGGGATCAATATTTTTCTGTCAGGTTCAATAGTTAAGATAGAGTGGCTATAAACATATCAACAAGGCAATGTTTCTAACTTTGTGAGATATTCTTCATCAAGAAATTGATACTCATTGATTTAAAACATGCGTAGAATTGGGGACAGTACAAAGGACATCAAACCTTGCTCAAAATGGGTTCTCCCATAGAACAGCTTCATTACCTGAGATGAGGCTGTACCTTCTACATAGAGTCTAACCATCATTTCACCCAGAGAAATGCCAAGCAGAGACCACCTTCTCCCCTTCCCCAGAAAAAAGATATATTCACATTTCAGTGGCCTTTAAAGAACAATGAAATTGGGTGCTGGTTGTGCATGCCTCTAATCTAGCTACTCAGAGAGCTGAGATATGAGGATCATGGTTCAAAGTCATCCCAGTCAGGAAAGTCCATGAGACTCTTATCTCTAACCAGTATAAAGCCAGGGTAGAGGCATGGCTCAAGTGGTACAGTGCCAGCTATAAACAAATAATCTCAAGATGAGGTCCCTGAATTCAAGTCTCAAAACCATCAAAAAAATTTAAAAAAGGAGAAGAATCAACTAGCAAGAAAACAACTGTATAGTTATATTTTTGTAAGAAAACAACACATGAAAAAAATAGAAGGAGCAAAGAAGGCAAAACTATTTGCAACACAGTGATAAAATCCCTAGAACACAAAGATTGCCTATAAACAAGGGAAACAATAAACTACCCAAAAAGGAAAAAATGTGATGATGTTTCATTTCTGCCATAAAAAAAGATGAAAGTATGTTCAAGATTATTATGGGAAGGCTATTTTAGAAACTATATGAGAAGTAGAAAATATTTTCGTTCTTTTTCTTTTGTGTGTGTCGGAGGGAGGGAGATGCGGGGGGATCTGAAGCTTGAATTCAGAGCCTGGGCATTGTTCCTGAGCTTTTTTGCTCAAGCTAGTGATCTACCACTTGAATCACAGCTCTACTTCCAGTTTTTTGCTAGTTAAATGGAACTAAGAGTCTCACAGACTTTCTGTCCAGGCTGGCTTTGAGCATGTTTAGATCTCAGCCTCCTGAATAGCTAGCAGGCGTGAACTACCAATTCCCAGATTTTCCTTTTTTTCTTTAGTCCAAAATCTTATTCTTATGGAATAAGAAAACCCTAAAAAATTCACATTCATTTATCCAGGCCAATATTTCTTGCAAGTAAATAGTAAAAAAAAAAACAAAAAAAAAACCAACATATGCTTTGAAGAAAACTGTCAGATGGCTAGGTACTAGTAATTCACACCTGCAATCCTAGGTACTCAGGAGGATAGTGGTCCAAAGCCAGCCCAGGCAGGAGACTATTACCTCCAATTAACCACCAAAAAGACAGAAGTGGAGCTGTGGTTCAAGTGGTAGAATGCTAACCTTGGGAGAAAAACCTTAGGGACAGTGCCCAAGCCCTGAGTTCAAGCCCCAAATCAATGAATTTGAGTACATTTATTGAAAATTTCATAAATGGAGGATGCTTACTGAAACTCTGTTTATCTGAAAGACCATTGGTCTGTTCTAAATAGGGTCTCTCTTAATCTTGGAAGTGTTTGCGTTGGGTGTAGGCGTTTCATGCATATGTTATCCACACATTCTTAGCTGTTTAGCAACATCCCTGGCCCCTATCTCTATGTGCCAGCAATAGCCACACCAGAAAACCAGCAAACATCTTTCTGGTTGAGAATCACCTGCCTAGACAATCTCTACTGTCACTTCAAATTATAAAATCAATGATCTGCTAATCCCTGTTAAAAATGTGAATATCTCAGCCTCCTACTGGTACTCACTCCTGTAATCCTAGCTACTCAGGAGGCTGAGATCTGAGGATTGTGTGGTTCAAAGCCAGCCTAGGCAGGAAAGTCTGCACAACTCTTATTTCCAATTAACTATCAAAAAGCTGGAAGTAGAGCTGTAGTTCAAGTGGTAGAGTGCCAACCTGGAACAACAAAAAATGCTCGTGGACAGGGCCCAGACCCAGAGTTCCAAGTCCCAGGATTGGAAAGAAAGGAAAGAAAGGGAGAGGGAGAGGGAGAGGGAGAGGGGGGAAAGGAGGAAAGGAGGAAGGGAGGAAGGGAGGAAGAAAGGAAGGGAAGGAAGGAGGGAGGCAGGGAGGGAGGCAGGGAGGGAGGGAGGGAGATCAAGCCCTTTTGCCAAATGTTGCTTATATAATCGTATGTTGGCCTACTTAGGGACTAACTGTTCAATAGGTAAAGCTACACCTTGCCTGCGCGCATGCGAGGTAGAAGTTCTGAAACTCTTGAAGAGCAGAGTAGAATCTGAGGAACTAAGTCCTGGATATTCCTGGGAGAAGTGCAGAAGCAGATTGCCGTACACAAGTGATGTTTACACAATGTCTCGAGAAGCTTTTGTTCATAAGCAGCTTAGACAGCTTTTATTTTTTGAATGTATATCCTGCCTAATTACCAAAAAGATATCTGCTGTAGCATGCAGAGAAATATATGTAATGAAATGGAGAGAAAATCAGAAAAAATAGGAGAAAATAGTTAAGGAGCAGGGAAAAACAAATATTAAAATTCTGAAAGTCAATACTGTGTGTGTGTGTGTGTGTGTGTGTGTGTGTGTGTCTGTATGTGGTGATGAGACTAAAACAGCTTAAAAATTTAGGAAGTCTAAGAAAAAACTGCAAAAAAAAATGATCTAATTTCTACTGTCAGAGGAGGGGAGTTATTCTCCCCTTTATATGCAGTGTTATCTATGCCCCAGGCTGGCCTGGAACTCAAAATCTTCCTGCCTTGACCTGCAGCAATCACTGGGGTTCCAGGCAGGTGCAACTATGCCCTGTTCCTAATTCATCTTTAATGTAATTCCTCTGATCTCTAATGAGAACTTCAGCCTCTCCATTCTATATGGTGCCTCTTGAATCTTTCCCGAGACTTACTTTTGCCAAAACAAAGGCAGGACAGTGCTAGTTAAACATACCCCTACCCCTTTCATTACTCAACAGCTCAACTATACTGGCACAGGGCATAGTGGTCATTAAAAATAATTTTGAACCAGGTGTCAGTAGCTTACTGTAACCCTAGCTACTCAAGAGACTAAGAGCCAAAGATTCCAATTTGAAGCCAGCCCAAGCCTAAAAGTCAATGAGATTCTTATCTTTAATTAAGCAACAAAAAGTCTTCGAAGTAGAAGTGTTACTCAAGTGGTAGACTGTTAGCCTTGAGTGGAAAAGCTAACAAACAGGTCCCAGATCTGAGTTCAGGCTCCAGTACCAGCACACAAAATAAGAAGAAGAATTTGAAAGAACACAAACACTGACAAATTGGCTCCTGTGACCTCCTAAAATCCACTTTGTTTTTCAACTGTCCCCCAGTAGGCAGTCTGTCTACTAGAGTGCTAATGGATTCATATTTGTCATTTAAAGTCCTTGAAGAATAATCTTTCTCTTCAAAACTATCCATGTAGTATCAAAGGAGATTTCAATTTAGTGTGTGTGTATGGCAAAGCTGGGTTTGAACTCAGGGCCTAAGTGCCTTCCCTGAGCTTTTTGGCTTAAGACTAGAATTCTACCCTTTGAGCCACACCACTACTTCTGGCTTTTTGCTAGTTTTTTTTGGGGGGGTCCGGTCGTGGGGTCTGAACTCTGGGCCTGGGCACTGTCCCTCAGCTCTTCAGCCAAGGCTAGCGCTCTACCAACTTGAGCCACAGCGCCACTTCTTTTTGCTTATATGGTGCTGAGGAATCGAAACCAGGGCCTCATGCATGCAAGGCAAGTGCTCTACCACTGAGGCACCTTCCCAGCCCCGCTTTTTGCTAGTTAATTGGAGATGAGAGTCTTACAGACGTTACTGCCCAAGCTGACTTCAAACTACAATCCTCAGATCTCAGCCTCCTGAGTAGCTAGGATTACAGGAGTGGGCTATTGGCACCAGGCTAGTCTTTCCGCTTTGAACCATATATCCTAATTTATCTCCAGCTTACACTGTGCAAAGAAATGGTTGTTAAGTGCATGAATGAGAAATGGGGTATAATAGCCTGTCTATTAAACCTGCCAAGATTTTTTTTTAAGTAGAAAATCAATATCATTGGTAGACAAGATAAATTCTATCACTTATCAGATAATTAAAACAAGCTATTTCAACATACCAAGTCGTAAATCCCAATGATTTAACTTTATTATTATTATTGTGTGTGTGTGTGTGTGTGTGTGTGTGTGTGTGTGTCTGCACGCACGTGCTCGCATGTGTGTGCTATCCCTGGAGCTTGATCTCAGGGCCTTGCACTCTTGCTTAGTTTTTCAACTCAAGGCATGCACACACACACACAAATATACATATATATAATAAGAAAATGTGCAGGAAATAGAGAAAAGTATCACTTTGTGTGAGGTGCCAGTGGCTCACACCTATAATCCTAAGCTACACAGGAGGCTGAGATCTGAGGAACAAGGTTCAACGCCAGTCTGGGCAGGAAAGCCTGTGACAGTCTCATCTCCAGAAATCCGGAAGTGAAACTGCGGCTCAAAATGGTAGTGAGCTGGCCTTGAGCAAAAGAGCACAGGGACAGCACCTAGACCCTGAGTTCAAGCCCCACAATTGACAAAAAAAAAAAAAAAAAAGATAAATTTAGATCAGAGTAATGATAAGGGAAACCATCCAAAGACTTTTTTTTTTTCTGGCTCTGGCTCCTATCCAGAAGTTAACGGGAAGCAGAACTACCATGTCCTCAAGAGGAAGGAAAGTCTGATGTCAGACCTGAAGAAAGGAATCAGTCATATTGACGTGTCGGGTAATGGAGCCCGTGTCTTGGCTGAATATTGATTTCACTAATGTGCTTTCATTTGTTATTACATTTTGCCATTGCTTGGCTGGGGGCTGGAGGGGGGGCGGTGACCACTCAGCATTATTACCAAGGAGATCTTTTAACATGTGAGGGCCTCAGCAAGTGAGTTCAAGATTGGATTTGGGGGAGTCTGAAGGTATTAACACTTCAGTCTTCCTGTGCTAGGTCTAAACTGATTATGGGCATAGCCTTCTAGGCAGAAAATTGAGATTTTGCTCATTGAGACTCTACTGTAAAGAATGGATTTGAGCTGGGCACTGGTGGCTCACACCTGTAATCCTAGCTACTCAGGAGGCTGAGATCTGAGGCTCGCAGTTCAAAGCCAGCCCAGGCGAAAGTCCGTGAGACTCTTACCTCCAATAAACCACTCAGAAAACCAGAAGTGGCACTGTGGCTCAAGTGGTAGAGCGCGAGCCTTGAGCTGAAGTGGCCCAGAGTTCAAGACCCCCAGCTGACCAAAAAAAAAGAATGATTTAAGAATTATGCTAGTGCTGGCACTGGTAGGTCACCTTATAATACTAGCTACTTAGGTGGCAGAGATCTGAGGATTAAGGTTCAAAGCTAGCCAGGGCAGGAAAGCCCACAAGACTCTTCCCTTCAGTTAACCACCGAAAAAAAGCCAGAAGTGGAGCTGGGGCTCAAGAAGCAGAGTGCTAGCCTGGAGCAAAGAGGCTCAAAGAGAATGTTTTAGTGGTAGAGTGCTTGCCTACCATACATGAAGCCTAGGTTCCATTCGTCAGTACCAAATAAACAGAAAAGGCTAGAAGTGGCTCTGGCTCAAGTGGTAGAGTGCTAGCCTTGAACAAAAGAAGCTCAGTGACAGTGCCCAGGCCCTGAGTTCAAGTCCAAGGACTAGAACCAAAAAAAAGTGTGTGTGTGTGTGTGTGTGTGTGTGTGTGTGTGTGTGTGTGTGTGTGTGAGTGTTAGCATTGGGGCATGAACTCAGTTGGATTTGGGGGAGTCTGAAGGTATTTACACTTCAGTCATTGTGTGCTAGGTCTAAACTGATTATGGGCATAGGTAATTATACCTTCTACGCAGAAAATTAAGATACTGCTCATTGAGACTCTATTGTCTGGGCCTTGGCTTTTTTCACTCAAGGCTGATGCTCCACCACTTGAACCACAGCTCCACTTTCAGCTTTCTGCTGGTTAATGGTAAAAGTCTCATGGACTTTTCTGCCTGGGCTGGATTTGAGCCTCGATCCTCAGATCTCAGTCTCCTAAATAGCTAAGATTACAGGTGCTGACTACCTGGCTACTTTCATGTGATCTAAATTTTAATACAAGGCAGAGTAAAACAGGTAGATAGATATATGTATGCACATGTACACAATACCTTAAACCTAATAGTGTAAAAATGTTCCAAAATGAACAAGCAAGAGGTATCTTGTACCTTTTACTTGTAAGCCCTGAACAGCTTCATGAAGGAATATGAGTCACAAGAGCAATTTTCAAGTAGTCACTGCATACCAAGGCCACTCAGATTTTTATACTAAATTCCAAGGAGCTGTGCCAGACACCACTGGCTCACACCTAGAATCCTAGCTTCGCAGGAGGCTGAGATCTGAAGATCACAATTCAAAGCCAGCCTGGGTAGCCAAATCTCAGTGACTCTTACCTCCAATTAACCAGCCAAAAGTCAAAAGTAGAGCTGTGACTCAAATTGCAGGGCACCAGGCTTGGGGGGAAAAAAACAAACAAAAGCATGAAGCCCTATGTTCAATCCCTGGTACCAGCACACACAAAGAAAGTAATTTGAAAGTAATTTCAAATTTCAAAGAAAGTAATTTCCTCTTTTGTTGAGGAAATGATCTTGGTTTCTGACCTAAATATCTCCCGAAATTCTATAGCAAGTCTCTCCCAAATGCCTCTTCTGGAGACAATATAAGCTGGCTGTGGTTTCTTTCCATTAACATCAGCACTATTTTATTTATTATTTATTTATTTATTTTGATCGGTCATGGAACTTTCACTTAGGGCCTGGGCACTACCTCTGAATTCCTTTTGCTGGAGGCTAGCACTCTACCACTTTGAGCCCCAGCACCACTTATGATTTTCTGGTGGTTAGATAGGATTACAGGCATGAGCCACCAGCGCCTAGCTATCAGCACATCTTAACAGCTTGGGAACATGATAGCTTGGAACCTGAGCCCCAGCTAAGGCTGCCTGGGCTATGTCTCCATTTTTTTTATTATTATTATTTTGTCAGTCATAGGGCTTGAACTTTGGGCCTGGGCGCTGTCCCTCAGCTCTTCAGCTCAAGGTTAGAGCTCTACCATATGAGTCACAGTGCCACTTCTTGTTTTCTGGTGGTTAACTGGAGCTAAGAGTCTCATGGACTTTCCTGTCCGGGCTGACTTTGAACCATGATCCTCAGATCTCAGCTTCCTGAGTAGCTAGAACTATAGGCATGAGCCACCAGTGCCCAGCAATGTCTCCTTCTTAATTCATCCCAGGACAGAGAATGAAAGATGCTAAAGAGACCTCCTGTCTGACTCACCCATCCAGACACACTTGTCCTGCCATTCACTGCCAGACTGCTGTCATGAGTGTTGCCCAAAGCTTGTGCTTCACACCTGTAACTCTAGGTACTTGAGATCAGAGGATCATGGGCAGGAAAGTCTGTGAGATTCTTATCTCCAGTGAAGCACCAAAAAAGTCAGAAGTGGAGCTGTGGCTCAAGTGGCAGATGGTCAACCCTGAACAAAAAGCTAAGGGGCAACACTCAGGACCTGAGCTCAAGCTCCAATAATGGCACAATAAATAAATGAATGGACACATGGCAGCTTGGGAAAAAATAAAATAACTAATTAAAAATAAAAATGTATCCCAAGGGGGCTGGGAAGATAGCTTAGTGGTAGAGTGCTTGCCTACCATGCATGAAACCCTGGGTTCAATTCCTCAGTACTACATAAACAGAAAAGGTCAGAAGTGACACTGTGACTCAAGTGGTAGAGTGCTAGTCTTAAGCAAAAAAAAGCTCAGGGACGGTGCCCAGGCCCTGAGTTCAAGACACAGGAATGGCAAAAATAAATAAATAAATATTTAAAAAGATCATACTCTCAGTTGGGTGCCAGTGACTCACACCTGTAATCATAGTTACTCAGAAGTCTGTGATCTGAGGATCATGATTTGAATGAAACCAGCTTGGGCAGGAAAATCCTTAAGACTCTTATCTCCACTAAACTACCAAAAAGCTAGAAGTAGAGCTGTGTCAAGTGGTATAGCGCTACTTGTGAGCAAAAGAAGCTCAGGGGCAATGCCAAGCCCTGAGTTCAAGCCCGAGGATTAGCACACACACACACACACACACACACACACACACACACACACACACACAAACACTTTGAGATATTTCTGTTGCTATTTACAAGAGAGTTCTATTTCTCTCTTTAAGAATGCGAAAACTGGGCTGGGAAGGTGGCGCAGTGGTAGAGCGCTTGCCTAGCATGCATGAGGCCCTGGGTTCGCTTCCTCAGCACCACATACACAGAAAAAGCTGAAGTGGTACTGTGGCTCAAGTGGTAGAGCCCTAGCCTTGAGCAAATAGAAGCTTAGGGACAGTGCTCAGGTCCTGAGTTCAAGCCCCAGGACTGGCAAAAAACAAAAACAAAACATGGAGGTGAGGATGCTAAAGGGGCTGGGAAGGTGGCTCAGTGGTAGAGTGCTTGCCTTGCATGCTTGAGGCCCTGGGTTCTATTCCTCAGCACCACATTAAGCAAAAAGAAAAAAGCCAGAAGTGACACTATGGCTCAAGTGGTAGAGTGCTAGCCTTGAGCTGAAGAACTGAGGGACAGCGCCCAGGCCTAGAATTCAGGCCCCACCACCAGACACTCTCCCCCCCAAAAAAGAATGCAAAATTTAAGGTTTTAAAAAAATGTAGCTGAGCCGGGTGCCAGTGACTCACACCTGTAATCCTAGCTACCTACTCAGGAAGCTGAGATCTGAGGATCGCGGTTCCACCAGCCCGGGCAGGAAAGTCTGTGAAACTCTTACCTCCAATAAACCCCAGAAAACTGGAAGTGGCATTATAGCTCAAGTGGTAGAGTGCTAGCCTTGAGCTGAAGAACTGAGGGACAGCGCCCAGGCCCAGAGTTTAAGCCCTATGTCCAAAAAAAAAAAAGTAGCTGACTCTATCCTGAACAACAGGAACCAGTATACAAGGACACATGCACCTCCATGTTTATTGCAGCACTGTTCACAATAGCCAGGATATGGAAACAACCCAGATGCCCCACCAAGACCACAGATGAATGGCCAAAAATTGTGGTATCTATACACAATGCAATATTATGCAGACATCAGAAAGGACAAAATAAATGGCATTTGCAGGGAAATGGGTGGAACTAGAAGAAATCCTGTTATGAGGTAAGCCAAGAGCAAAGAGACAAATGGCACATGATCTCCCTGGTAAGTGGATGTTAAATCCAAAACATAAGGTGATAGGACAAAGTTAACATGACGAGAAACAAAGGACCTCCACTCATCTGGTTGAATCACTACTAAATAACCCCATGCTGCTGATCACATATATGGTGTATATGTGCACACCGGAGGGAAACTAGGAGGAGGACACAGAACTAGAGGGAATCAGGGAAAAACATACAACAGTGGGACCCATCAGGTGCACTGGACATTGATCAAAACAACTAAGCAACTAAATGACAGGGAAGGTAGGGCGGGAATGAGTGGGAAAGAGGCAACAGCTGACGCTATGCAGAAGGAAAGAAATGTATATATCACCCGATGTGAAAGAAATAACTGTATTGCCAAAGCTCATAGAATTCATAAACTTTATAGACCATGATAGACAATTTGCCCCATGAGAGTTAGAATGTGTTTGTGACTTTAACTAAGCATCACTACCCCATACTACTGTGAAATTTGTGAAATTATGTAATCACTTAATCACAATAAAGAATTTGCACACACACACAAAAATGTAGCTGAAACCCTCAGCCTACTGAAGTTGAATTTAAATCTCCATAACTGGACAGCTGAAATCCTTCCTTTGCATATTAATTAGATTCACTCTCTCCACCTTCTGGTTTTACCATGCACAGATGGCAAATCCAGGGTTGGCTGCGTCTGGGTAACAGTTTGAAAAGCCCTTGGGTAATAATGAGTGCAAATAGTTGCTTATGCCTTTCAACAACACAGTGAGATGAAAGTGGCTGCTGGTAGGGGCCAATCTGCACTGACTTAAAAAAAAAAAAAAACCTTATTCACACTGTGGATGAAAGAAATTTCACAACAGGTTGAGCAGGCACCTACAGTTCATGCCTGTAATCCTAGCTACTCAAGAGGATGAGACTGAGGATCATAGTTTAAAGCCAGCCTGTGCAGGCAAGTCATGAGGCTCTTACCTCCAGTTGATCACCAAAAAGCCAAAAGTGGATCTGTGGCTCAAGTGAAAGTACTAGCCTTGAATAAAAAAATAAAAAATCTCAGAGACAACACCAGGGCCCTGAGTTCAAGCCCCAAAAGAAAAACGGCAGGATTTGCACAAAGAAAAAAAATGGGGGCTGGGAAGGTGGCTCAGTGGTAGAGTGCTTGCCTTGCATGCATGAGGCCCTGGGTTCGATTCCTCAGCACCACATAAAGAAAAAAGAAAAAAGCCAGAAGTGGCGCTGTGGCTCAACGCTAGCCTTGAGCTGAAGAGCTGAGGGACAGCACTCAGGCCCAGAGTTCAGGCCCCACGACCGGACCTCCCCCCCCAAAAAAAAAATGAAAAAAGAGAAAAGAAAAATAGATGAGGGCTGGGAAGATGGCTCAGTGGTAGAGCGCTTGCCTTGCATGCATGAGGCCCTGGGTTCGATTCGTCAGCACCACATAAGCAAAAAGAAAAAAGCCAGAAGTGGCGCTGTGGCTCAACGCTAGCCTTGAGCTGAAGAGCTGAGGGACA
The DNA here is from genome assembly GCF_000151885.1 of Dipodomys ordii. NCBI lineage: Eukaryota > Metazoa > Chordata > Mammalia > Rodentia > Heteromyidae > Dipodomys > Dipodomys ordii. The sequence continues at coordinate 552,650 of NW_012267383.1, forward strand.
GTGCCCAGGCCCAGAGTTCAGGCCCCACGAATGGACCCCCCCCCAAAAAAGAAAAATAGATGAAAGGTTATGATGTACCTACAGAAATAACTCCACAAAGAGGAGAACTTATTCAAATATGGCTCAGAGCCTTATTTTTTCCTTTCAAGATTGGGCTCAGGCATCATGTCTGTTATAAAAATCTTTCTCTCTGGCTATAGAAAGTGGGCTCACAGAAAACAGCAGATCTCAGCTAGATCCATGGAGTTCTTTCTCTTTTCTGGCAGCTGAAATGGAAATTTAAAAATACTACTCTAAGCTGCGCTCTGGTAGCTCACGCCTATAATCCCAATGACTCAGGAGGCTGAGATCTAAGGGTCAAGAGTCAAAGCCAGCCCAGGTATGTGCCACCATCTCTTATTTAGGAAAGAGTTGGGTTTCTCCTGGAGGTCAAATCACATGCAGGGAACTAGGAGGAGACATGGATTTCTTGAAAGCAATAGTCTTTCCTTCTTTTTGATGTTTTCATGAACATCACTGTGCATATATTATCTCTGCATACTTTACCACTTTGGATAGGAGTACGACACGCTGTGGATTTGCTTCTGATGAGGACCCAGCAAGGGACAAAGAAGGAGGTTAAGTGAGTCACAATGTTACATGTATCCATTCAGTGCCCACAGCTAGAGGTGAAGTGATGTTGGCGTGGATTTGAAACACCAAGAAGAGGAAAAAGACACTGAGAGGTTTTATGTTGGAGGGATGACAGGATTCATCTATTTTTTTCCTTTTTTTTTTATTTTTTCCAGTCCTGGGGCTTGAACTCAGGGCCTGGGCATTGTTCCTGAGCTTCTTTTGCTCAAGGCTAGCACCCTACCACTTACGACACAGCGTCAAGGCTAGCACCCTACCACTTACGACACAGAGTCATGTCTAGCTTTTTCTGGCAGTAAGGAATTGAGCCCAGGGCTTCATGCATGTTAGGCAAGTACTCTACCACTCTAACACTTAAGCCACCTTTCCAGTAGAGGATTCATCTTTACCATCGAAATCCTACCTTTGCTGGGCACTGGTGGCTTATGCCTATAAACCTAGCTACTCAGGAGACCGAGATCTAAGGATCACGGTTCAAAGCCAGCCTGGGGAGGAAAGGCTATGAGACTTTTATCTCCAATGAACCACCATAAAGTCAAAAGTGGAGCTGTGGCTCACATGGCAGAGCACCAGCCTTGAATAAAAAAAACTAAGGGACAGTGCGTGAGTACACACACACACACACACACACACACACACACACACACACACACACGTTTCACTAAAATAGCCTTCATGACTTTCACATGCAGGTAGAAAGTATATTAACCTAGTGTGATTAATGGAAGCAATTACTAAGCACTGTTACCACTAAGTGGAATAATTTCTCTTTATGCTATCTATCAGTGATTCTTCATCTAGCAGCACAGATGATGTCAGAGGCTATTTGACAAGATGCTTCTTGAATCTAAAATGGTGTATTTTATTAGTTTAAGCCATAGTGTTTGACATTTACGACCCTCAGAGGGGTCTATAGTGTGTGTGTGTGTGTGTGTGTGTGCGTGCGTGTGTGTGTGTGTGTGTGATGATGGTGGTACAGGGTATAAACTCAGGGCCTTGCACTCTCCCTTAGCTTTTCAACTCAAGGCTGACTCTGCAACTTGAGCCACACCTCCACTTCAGGCATTCTGCTGGTTAACTGGAAATAAGAGTGTTTGGGTTTTGTCTACCCAGGCTAACTTTGAACTGAATCCTCCAATCTCAAGCCTCCTGAACAGCCTGGATTACAGGTGTGTGCTTGATACCTGTTGACAATGATTACTACTTAAGCAAAAAAAAAAATTGGGGGGGGAGATCTGGGGAGGGGCGGGGGATCTGGTCGTGGGGCCTGAACTCCGGGCCTGGGCACTATCCCTCAGCTCTTCAGCTCAAGGCTAACGTTCTACCACTTGAGCCATAGGGCCACTTCCAGCTTTTTTCTTTTTGCTTATGTGGTGCTGAGGAATTGAACCCAAGGCCTCATGCATGCAAGGCAAGCACTCTACCACTGAGCCACCTTCCCAGCCCTGCAAAAATGTTTTTACATGTGGGCAAATAGAAATCTTACATTTCTCTAGTAAAATAGCTAAAGTGATATGTTAATATTTACATCAGAATGATGTAAATCCTAGCTACTCAGGAGGCTGAGATCTGAGGATCACAGTTCAAAGCCAGCCCGGGCAAGAAAGTCCATGAAACTCTAATCTCCAATAAACCACCAGAAAACCGGAAGTGGCACTGTAACTCAAGTGGTAGAGTGCTAGCCTTGAGCTGAAGAGCTGAGGGAAAGCGCTCAGGTCCAGAGTTCAAGCCCCACTACTGGCCAAAAAAAAAAAAGAACGAGTAATTTACCAACTCAAGCTTCTGTAGATGCCATTTAATTATACTGGGTTTCAAGATGATAACACATTTATTTACATAAATAGTCATAAAGGGCTGAAGGTGTGGCTAGATGTCTGCTTACCAAGCTCCAGACACTATGTTCAAAGCCCAGTGCCACCAAAAAAAAAAAAAAAAACTAAGCAACTGGGGTATCTTGCCAGCCTGGAGCAACAGGCTGAGTGAGTGAGAAACCCTGAGGTCAAGCCCCAGTACGGCCCTCCCCCGCTCCACACACAGCTTATAAAAGCAGATGTTCTTACAAAGAGAATCATAACATCATCCCCCAACAACAAATCCTCAAAGAAACAACCACCTGATTAATAAGTGGGCTAAAGACAGAGACTTCTCTGAAGAGGAAATAAGAATGGCCAATAGACACATGAAGAAATGCTCAACTTCTCTGGCCATAAAATAAATGCAAATCAGGGGCTGGGAAGGTGGCTCAGTGGTAGAGCGCTTGCCTTTCATGCATGAGGCCCTGGGTTCGATTCCTCAGCACCACATAAGCAAAAAGAAAAAAGTCTGAAGTGGCGCTATGGCTTAAGTGGTAGAGCCCTGGCCTTGAGCTGAAGAGCTGAGGAACAGTGCCCAGGCCAAGAGTTCAAGCCCCACAACCGACAAAAAAAAAATGCAAATCAAAAACATTGAGATTCAACCTCACCCCAGTTAGAACCGCTATAATCAAGAAATCTACTAACAACAGATGCTGGAGGGCATGTGGCCAAAAGGGAGGCCTACTGCATTGTTGGTGGGAGTGTAAACTTGTTCAACCACTTTGGAAAGCAATATAGAGGTTCCTCAAAAGACTCCACATAGAACTCCCCTATGACCCAGCAATCCCACTTTTAGGCATTTACCCAAACAAGGCCATACTAAAGCTACCAGCACAACTATGTTTATCGTAACATTATTCACCATAGCTAAGATATAGAACCAACCCAGACGCCCCTCAGTAGAAGAATGGATCAAGAAAATATGGTACACACACACACACAATGGAATTCTATGCCTTCATCAGAAAGAATGGCATTGCCCCTATTTGTTAGGAAATAGAAAGACTTCGAAAAAATTATATTAAGTGAAGTAAGCCAGGCCCAAAGAAACATAGGTCCCAGGGTTTCCCTTATCTACAATAACTAGTGTATGTCTAGGACAAGGAGAAAAGTCAAAAGCTATGTACAGGGGCTGTGAAGGTGGCTCAGTGGTAGTGTTTGCCTCGCATGCATGAGGCTCTGGGTTAGATTCCTCAGCACCACATAAACAGAAAAAGCTGAAAGTGGCCCTGTGGCTCAAGTGGTAGAGCACTAGCCTTTAGCCGAAGAGCTGAGGGACAGTGCCCAGGCCCAGAGTTCAAGCCCCATGACCTACTGAAAAAAAAAATAGCTATGTACATATGACCATATAAGATGATGCTAAGCAAAATGAACCCCAAGATAGGGACACAAGAGGTATTATCTTTCTTACTGTTGTTTTTAATGTACTTATAATGTACTACATGTTTTGTTGTTGTTTCTTTTGTATGTTCTTCCCCCATGGTATATAACCCCTGTTTTCACTGTATTTGATTCCAGTGTCCTGCATCTTGTGTATACATTTTTCTAAGTTGGGGAGGGGAAGGGAAATAACAAAATGTTGAAATAAGGATATAGGTTGACCCATTTTAACAATGAGATGTACAAGACACTATGTTGAAAATGAACTTTACAACTATGAGGGGAAGGGAGGAGTTTGGGAGGTGAGGAGGGAAGGGATAGTAGGGGAAAAACAAAGGAGAGGGTAACAATGCTCCATAGGAAATGGACTCATTACCTGGCTCATGTAACTGTCACCTCTCTGTACAGTATCTTTACAATAACAAATATATACATATATATAAAAAGAGAATCATCACATCATAAAAATATTTACTGGATCGGGAAGGTGGCTAAGTGGTAGTGCTTGACTTGCATGCATGAGACCCTGGGTTCGATTCATCAGCATCACATAAGCAGAAAAAGCTGGAAGTGGCGCTGTGGCTCAAGTGATAGAGTACTAGCCTTGAGCTGAAGAGCTGAGGAACAGCGCCCAGGCCCCACAACGGACGTGTGTGTGTGTGTGTGTGTGTGTGTGTGTGTGCGTGCGCGCACATTTATTTATTTATTTATTTACTGAGCAGTCATTTGTGATCCCATCTTGGTTAATTTATTTTTTTGCAAGTCCTGGGTCTTGAACTCAGGGCCTCAGCACTGTCCCTGAGCTTCTTTTACTCAAGGCTAGCACTCTACCACTTGAGCCACAGCACCACTTCTGGCCTTTTCTGTTTATGTGGTACTGAGGAATAGAACTCAGGGCTTCATGCATGTTAGGCAAGCACTCTCCCACTAAGCCACATTCCAGCCCCCATCTCGGTATATTTTTAAAACCTATTCTTTTTTTTTTCTGCCAGTCCTGGGGTTTGAACTCAGGGTCTGGGCGCTGTCCCTGAGCTTCTTTTGCTCAAGGCTAGCACTCTACCATTTGAGCCATAGCACCACTTTAATTCCTCAAATGAGGAACTGAACCCAGGGCTTCACGCATGCTAGGCAAGCACTGTACCACTCAGCCACATTCACAACCCAAAACCTATTCTTTCTTACTGAAGTATTCAAGTAGGAATGACCAGAATCGAGGATGATCAGTGAAAAGTAGAGGCAAGACCAATGATAGATGAAGAACGGTTTAACTATTTCAATAGAAAAAACATAAACAAAAACTAGGTGCTGGTGGCTCATGCCTGTAATCCTAGCTAGTCAGGAGACTGAGATCTGATGATTTCAGTTTGAAGCCAGCTGGAACAGGAAAGACCATGAGACTTATATCGCTAATTAAGCAGCAAAAAGCCAGAAGTGAAGCTGTGGCTCAAGTGGTAGAGCACTAGCCTTGAGCAAAAAAGCTCAGAGACAGCACCTAGGACCTGAGTTCAAGCCCCAGATTTGGCACAAAATAAAAAAGGAAGAGTGACAGAACATGGACAGATATGGTGAGCAAAGTTTGGCTGGAGACAAAAACTCAAGCTATAGAAGAAAGAATAAGAGGATGTTCAGATTCACACGCAACAATCTCCTTTCCTTGGGGTCTCCAGCTTGCTCAGTTGGCCCTCTAGCACTTGATCCAACCTTCACTCTGACTTTTTGCTTGTTAACTGGAGATGAAATTTCAAGGATCTTTTCTACCTTCCATGGCTTAGAACCATGACCCGCAGAGCTCAGCCTTCTTTTTTTTTTGGGGGGGGGGTCCAGTCGTGGGGACTAAACTTTGGGCCTGGGCACTGTCCCTCAGCTCTTCAGCTCAAGGCTAGCGCTCTACCATTTGAGCCACAGCGCCACTTCTGACTTTTTTCTTTTTGCTTATGTGGTGCTGAGGAATCGAACCCATGGCCTCAGGCATGCAAGGCAAGCGCTCTACCACTGAGCCACCTTCCCAGCCCCAGAGCTCAGCCTTTTAAGTAGCTAGATTATAGGGATAAGTACCTGGCACCCCACCAAAGATATATCCTTTTGTTGTTTATTTCTAATTGACAAATAATAATTGTACTAATTTGTGGGGTACAATGTGATATTCTTGTCTATCATTATGGCATACTTAAACTTAGATGATTAATACAGACATCACATTTCACATAGTAATTTTTCTTTTGGTATGGTACAAACATTGAAATTCTACTGTGTTCAAAACCAGGCGCCAGTGGCTCCACACCTGTAATCCTAGCTACTTGGGAGGCTGAGATCTGAGGACAGTGGTTTGATGTCAGCATAGGCTGGAAAGTCCATGAGACTGGTTAATCTCCAATAACCAGTCGAAAGCCAGAAGTGAAGGTGTGGCTCAAGTGGTGGAGTGCTAACCATGAATGAAAAAGCTGATGAACAGCAGCCAGGCCCTTAGTTCAACCCCCAATACCAGCAAAAGAGAGCCAGAGAGGCAGAGAGAAAAAGAGTGGATCTGCCACTTATTTTCAAGAAAACTAGGAGCTTCTTGGAAGAAGATCAGAGAATCCTGCGGTTAAATCACGACTCGTACAGGAAAAAAAAATCCATCCCCACACAGTAGCATGGTATGTATTGCAGCTCTACACTTACCCTGCTGGAAGAAGCCTCCTTAGAGTCTCCTGTTGACTTCATTTCAGTAAGCCCCAGGCTATCCTGGTCACAGGCCCAGATAGCACCACACTCCTGCCTGCAGTAGAAACCAGGCAGAAGACTCTGGAAATTGTCACATGCCCACAGCATTTTTAGGACCAGTATTTTTTATGTATGTATGGTGCTGGACCTTGAACTCAGGGCCTGGGCACTGTCTCTTAGCTTTTTGCTGGTTAACTGGAGATAAGAGTCTCAAGAGTTTCCTGCCCAGACTGCCTTCTAACCACGATCTTCAGATCTCAGCCTCCTGAGTAGGTTGCATTACAGGCATGAGCCACTGAATCCTGCTTATGACAGCTTTCTACCCTGTCTATCACCCTGCTTGCCTGGCTCTTAGAAACTATGGTATGATCTAGTGACATCCACAAAGTCTTCCAAACTCCACTCTTTGTTTCCCCCTTTAATTCCAGTTTCAGGATGTAATTATGTTCCATTTTCCATGTTCCCAATCAAGAGCACACATACTGCTTCCTACAAATAATACTCTTTACTCCTTGGCTTAAGAAAATGCCAACATCTATTTTCATGTCAGGATTGGGAATCTCACAGAATGTTACAAGAATAGGCCTAGCTCTAGTTTGCTTTACTTCATAAGAAGAGAAATGACTTGTCAGGTGCTGGTGGCTCACACTTGTAACCATAGCTACTCAGGAGGCTGAGATCTGAGGATCACAGTTCAAAGCCAGCCCAGGCAGGAAAAGTCCATGAGACTCTTATCTCCAATTAACCACCTAAAAAACTGAAAGTAGAGCTGCAGCTCAAGGGTAAAGGACTTTGCCTTGAGCAAAAGAAACTTGAGGACAGCACCTAGACCCTGAGTTCAAGCCCCGGTACTGGCGCACACACATGCACACACACACACACACACACTCATAAATGCTATTTTTCTTCAAAAATGACTTCTCAAGAATTGAATCACAGCCAGGCACTGGTGGCTCACGCCTACAATCCTCGCTACTCAGGAGGCTGAGATCTGAGGATCGTGGTTCAAAGCCAGCCTGGGCGGCAAAGCCCGTGAGACTCTTATCTCCAATAAACCACTAGAAAACCAGAAGTGGTGCTGTGGCTCAAGTGGTAGAGTGCTAGGCTTGAGCTGAAGAGCTGAGGGATAGCACCCAGGCCCAGAGTTCAAGCCCCATGATCAAAAAAAAAAAAAAAATTAGATCACAGGCCCCTAATTAGACAATTGAGTTCTGCTGGAGCCAGCCTGCTTTGCTTATAAGAACAGAAACAACCTCTAATGCAATCACCAGAAGTCCCTCCTCCCCCAAACCCTGCTTAGAGCTCAAAAATGGAAATATACTATGGTGGGCCCAATCCACATTGCTGTCAGTGGCAAGTTTTCCAAACCAAGAGTTAGGACAGCAGACTTCCCAAAATAAGAAGAATGATTCCAACAGCCATCCAGAACCACTGCAATAAAGCTCTGACAGTGAGACAGTAGAGTACAGACCAATGAAAAAGAATAGTCCAAACAGGCCAGGCTTGATGGCTCCTGTCTGTAATCCTAGCTACTCAGGAGGCTGAATTCCGAAGATGTTAGTTCAAACTGGGATCCTCAGATCTCAGCCTTTAAGTAGCTAAGATAATAGACATAAGCCACAAGCCACAAGAGCCTATCAAGCTATCACTTTTTTTTTGGGGGGGGGGAGGGGGCGTTGGTCATGGGTCTTGAACTCTGGGCCCGGGCCGCTGTCCCTCGGCTTTTCACCTGAAGGTGAACACTCTACCACTTTGAGCCATAGTGCCACTTCCAGTTTTCTAGTGGTTAATTGGAGATAAGAGTTTCATGGATGTTCCTGCCCAGGCTGGCTTTGAACCATGATCCTCAGATCTCAGCCTCCTGAGTTGCTAGGATTATAGGCATGAGCCATCTGCACCAACCTACTTTATTGTTTGTTTGTTTACTGGTGTCAGTCTGGACTTTAACTCAGGTCCTGGGCACTGTGAGGTTTTTTGTTTTTTTTGTTGTTGGTGGTGGTGGTGGAGGTGGTGGTGGTCATGGGGCTTGAACTCTGGGCTTGGGAGCTGTCCCTACACTCTTCAGCTCAAGGCGAGCGCTCTACTGCTTGAGCCACAGCACCACTTCCGGTTTTTGAGTGGTTTATTGGAGATTAGAGTCTCATGGACTTTCCAGCCCAAGCTGGCTTTGAACCTTGATCCTCAGATCTCAGCCTCCTGAGTAGCTAGGCATGAGCCATTGGCGCCCAGCTAGCACTGTGAGTTTTTTGCACAAGGCTTAGTGCTCTTACTACATGAGCCACAGCTCCACTTCCAGCTTTTTCTGGTCATTAATTGAAGGTAAGAATCTCATAGACTTTCCTGCCTGGGCTGGCTTCAAACCTCCATCCTCAGATCTCAGCCTCCTGGGTAGGTAGGATGACAGTGTGAGCCACCAGGCCCAGCTCAAGCAGTCACTTTTTAATTCCCAAGGTTTCTCACACACAGAAGGAGGGCATGCAAATAGCAGCAAACCCAGACCCCATTAGATTCAAGTTCTTTGCCAGTACCCCAGGCCTGGCACGTGTGGCAGAGTCTTCCTGGGACCAAGTTCATTACAGTCAGCAGCGTGTGTCCTTTACTAGAAGGAAATGACAGGCCTTCACCATCTGGCCCCAAACAACCTCTCTTGGCTCACTTCTCACCTCTCTCCCAGGCCAGTTCATCCATCCCCACCTCAACCAAACAGATGCTCACACGTGAGTCCCTGCAGGCTTTGCGCTGTAGCCTGCTTCTTCCTCCTCAATCCTCTTTTCTCTCCCTCTTCAGCACTTTCTCAAATAAAGTTTCCTGATTCCTTTTTTGAAAAAAAATATGTATTTATTAGTGTTGTATTTATGAATGTAAATTAATACAGCCACTCTGGAAAGCAGTCTGGAGGTTCCTCAGGAAACTAAACATAGGCCTCCCCTATGACCCAGCCATGCCACTCCTAGGCATGTACCCTGAGCAACAGGAACCAGGCTACAAGGACACATGCACCTCCATGTTCATTGCAGCACTGTTCACAATAGCCAAGATATGGAAACAGCCCAGATGCCCCACTACTGATGAATGGATCCAAAAAGTGTGGGACCTATATACATAGAATTTTATGCAGCCATTAGAAAGGATAAAATAATGGCATTCACAGGGAGAAGGATAGAACTAGAACAAATCATGTTGAGCAAGATAAGCCAAGATAAGAGAGAAAAATGGCGTAGGGTCTCCTTGATATGTGGATGTCAGATTCAAAACAAGATATGACAAAGTAAAAATACCCATACACAGTGAGACCAAAAGAGGTCAGCCTTGGGAGAAAAACACCAAATTATAATACCCAAGCACAGTTTCATATCTACATAAAATAATATACAGACTGAAAAGAACCCCAAAAATAAGGAAACAAAGGACCTCATCTTAATTTGTCCTATAGGTTTTAGATGACTCTATATTCTTTACCTCTTATATGGAGTACACCCGTGAACATCTGAGGGAAGTTGGGAGCAGAGCAGAGAGAAAGAGGGAACAGCTGATACTAAGCAAAAGGAAAGAAATATGCCTATCACTGGATCTGGAAGAAATAGTTTTATTGATAATGTTGATAAGAATTCATAAGCTTTGTAGATTAGAATGATGATTATCATTGTGAAGGTTAAAATGTGTTTGTGACCTTAGCTAAGTGTAACTACACCTTGGTACTATGAAATTTATGTAGTTAATTAATCTCAATAAAGAAATCTCTGGGAAGGGCTGGGAAGGTGGTGGCTCAGTGGTAGAGCGCTTGCCTTGCATGCATGAGACCTTGAGTTCGATTCCTCAGCACCACATAAGCAAAAAACAAAACAAAACAAAAAAAAGAAATCTCTGGGAAAAAATATTTATCAAAATTAACTCCAGGGGGGCTAAGAAAGTGGCTCAGTGATAGAATGTTTGCCTCACATGCATGAGGCCCTGGGTTCTATTCCTCAGCACCATATAAACAGAAAAGCCGGAAGTGTCACTGTGGCTTAAGTGGTAGAGCACTAGCCTTGAGCTGAAGAGTTGAGGGACAGCGTCCAGGCCCAGAGTTCAAGCCCAACGACCAACCAAAACAACAAAAAATTAACTCCAGGGGAAAAAATTGTATATTTACTTATGTTGCCTGTACCAGGGTTTAAACTTAGCTTCCCGCTTGCTAAGGTTGTTTGGTTGGTGCTCTACCACTTGAGCCACACCTCCAGTCCTGCTTTTTGCTAACTGTTTTGGAGAGGGAGTCTCACAGACCTTCCTACCCAAGCTGGCTTCAAACCACAATCTTCAGGTTTAGCATTCTGATTGACTAGAATTACATGCGTGAGCCACCAACACCCAGCAATTGTTTTTTGTTTTTAAGTAATCCAAAGAGCCATTAACTGAAAACCTATTTATAAATGATTCAAGGACATATTATTTCTTCTCTCTTTCTCCAATGATTGATTTTTTTGAGGAGTGGGGGGTAGTCCTGGGGCTTGAACTCAGGACCTGGGCACTGTCCCTGAGCTTCTTTTGCTCAAGGCCAGCACTCAACCACTTGAGCCACAGTGCTACTTCTGGCTTTTTCTGTTTATGTGGTACTGAGGAATCAAACCCAGGGCTTCATACATATTAGGCAAACACTCTACCACTAAGCTACATTCCAAGCCCCAACTAAGTCTATTTTCTTGAGACTTTTTAGCTTAAAGGCTCTGGACACACAGCCTTGTATGAAAACAAGTTTGTGATTTTTGTTTTTGTTTTTTGGCCAGTTGTGGGGCCTGAACTCTAGGCCTGGGTGATGTCTCTCAGCTCTTCCCCTGAGGGCTAGTGCTCTACCACTTGAGTCACAGCTCCACACTTCGGGCTTTTTCTGCGTATGTGGTGCTCAGGAATTGAACCGAGGGCCTCATGCATGCAAGGCAAGCACTCTACCACTGAGCCACCTTCCCAGCCCCCAAGTTTGGGATTTGAAGGGAAAGAAAGTAGACATGTAGGCCAAGTCATCTATACGACTCAACTCACACCTGCCACATGCTGGTTCAGGCTCATGCCTGAAATATCTCCTGAAGCTACTCAGGAGATATGAAGATCATGGTTCAAAACCAACCCAGCAGGAAAGTCTGTGAGATTTATCTCCAATTAACCATCAAAAGTCCAGAAGCAGTGCTATAGGTCAATTCATAGAGCACTAACCTTAAGCTGAAAAAAGCTAAACTAAGCAAAAGCATGAGGCTGAGTTCAAGCCCCAGTTCTACACAAAAGAAAAATCAAAGAACAATCAGCAAGGCCCATCCATGGTACAATCCAAACCTTTTTCAACTTCAAAAAGTGATGGCTAAGGCTCTAGTGATGGCATTTGATTCCCCAGAGGTAGGCAGTATACAAAACAAAGAACCAGCCTCTCAGTGTCCTACTAGAGACCCACGCCTCACTCTGAAACAAAACATTCCACTCAGGAAATTGCTACTGTCACTGCCTTCCTCCCTCTTGGTAATCGCATTTGCATTTAAAACTCTCAATTTAAAGTCAGAAACCAGGCAGTTAAATATCACATTTTGGAGTAGTGCTTTTCTTTTTTTTCTCCTTAAAATGTTTGAAAACATCAAGTACACACAATGGAAAAAACAATCAGAAATAACCCTTACGTAAAAATCAAAGAAATCCTTTTTTAATGTTTTATTTACAAACTTGCAAAAAAAATTGCAAACCAGAAAAAAGTCAACAAAATACACATAACTAAAGAAACAATAACTTTTATTTTATTTTTTGCTGGTTAACTTTTATTTTATTTTATTTTTTGCTGGTCATGGGGCTTGAACTGTGGGCTTGGGAACTGTCCCTCAGCTCTTCAGTTCAAGGCTAGCACTCTAACACTTGAGCCACAATGCCACTTCCAGCTTTTTCTGCTTATGTGGTGCTGAGGAATCGAACCCAGGGCCTCATGCATGCAAGGCAAGCACTGTACCATTGAGCCACCTTCCCAGCCCAAAAACAATAACTTTAAAAAAAAAAAAAAAACAGCAAAAAAAAACCCCACAAAACCTCAAGACCAGGCTTCATGGCTCCTACCTGTAATCCCAGATACTTTTGTTTTTTATCGGTCATGGGGTTTGAACCCTGGACATGGGCACTGTCCCTGAGCTCTTCAGCTCAAGGCTAACACTCTACCATTTGAGCCATAGCGCCATTTCCAGTTTTCTGGTAGTTAACTGCAGATAAGAGTCTCACAGACTTTCCTGCCCTGGCTAGTTTTGAACCGTGATCCTCAGATCTCAGTCTTCTGAGTTGTAATCCCAGCTACTTTTTATTTTTTCATGTTCCAAATTTCTACAGGCTAGAACCAATGTGTCCTCAATTAGATGTTGATGCTGGTAGCTCACGCCTGTAATTCTAGCTACTCTGGAGGCTGAGATCAGAGGATCCTGGTTCAAAGCCAGCCTGGGCAGGAAAATCTGTGAGAATCTTCTCGCAAGCAAAAAGCTAGGAGGGGAGCTATGGCTCAAGTGGTAGAACACCAGCTTGAGTGAGAGTACTAAACAAGAGGTCCTGAGTTCGAGTCCCAGACCTAGCACACATGTGTTGCACACATGTACATATACATGTATGTGTTCCATGTGTGTAAAAAGTAAGATTCTAGAGGCTACAGACCTCCCTCAATGCAATCAAACTGCCTTTGTGAGATTCTGTCTGTGATCTGAAACACTGTGTCTCAAAATTCAAGCAGTCAGAGGGTAAGGAAAGGAAAACATGGAGAAGCCCGAAGGTTGCAGTCATCTTGGCTTGACACCATGCTCTAGAATGGATAGGATGTGATCACTGCAGGACTGGTTCCTGCTGCCGTGGACCTGAGCCAGGTACTGACAGCCATATCCTTGGGACCAGCCAGTCAGACAAGGAGACAACAGCACTAATGCACCCCTAAAATTATTTGTCTTGGGCTAGGAATGTGGCTTAGTGGTAGAGTGCTTGCCTAGCACTCTAATTCCTCAGTACCACATAAACAGAAAAAGCCAGAAGTGGTGCTGTGGCTCAAGTGATAGAGTGTTAGCCTTGAGAGTGTCCCTTGAGAAACTCAGGGACAGTGCCTAGGCCCTGAATTCAAGCCCCAGGACTGGGCTCACTCCTGAGTACCAGCTACAAACCTGCTATGGGGAGATGTTGAAACTGAACCCTCTCTTCCTTCCTTCCTCCCTCCCCTCCCTCCTTCCTTTTTTTCTTCTTTCCTTCCTGTTTTTCTTCCTTCTTTTTGTGCTGGTCCTGGGGCTTGAACTCAGGGCTTGGGCACTGTCCCTGAGCTCTTGGGCTCACACAACTAGCACTCTACCACTTAATCCGCAGCTCCACTTCTGGCTTTTTGTGATTAACTGGAAGTAAGTTTCATAGACTTTCCTGCTTCAAACCACCATATTGAGATCTCAGCCTCCTGGGCAGCTAGGATTACAGGCGTGAACCACTAATGCCTAGCTCATAAAACTTGCATTTTAAAAGGGCATACTCTCAACAAAAAGCAAGGTTACAAGAAAGGACATGACTGGTTTTTTTTTTTTTTGGGGGGGGGATTATAAAAACAAAAGAACAAGAACAGCAAAAAGCCAGGTGTTAACAGCTCTAACCAGAAATCCCAGCTACTCAGGATGCTGTGATCAGGAAGATCTTGTTCAAAATCAGCCAAGGCAAAAAAGTTCAGGAGATTCCATATTCAAAACAACCAGCAAAAAGCTAGACTGGAGGCGTAGCTCAAATGGTACAGTACAAACCAAGGGCAAAAAACTGAGCAAGCATAAGACACTGAGTACAAACCTTTGTACTGGCAATACATAATAAACACACTGATTAATAAATAATGGATGAATGAATGAAAAACATTAGGAGATTCTAAAATAATAGCCTAATTAGATTGATTTATAACTTTTTTCATGTTTATTCACAAACTAGTAAAAAAAAAAATCTAGACGACCACCAGTATGGCTCAGTTGTAGAATAACTCAGGAGGCCCAAGATAATAATTAATTAATTGCAGATTCAATGTTTAAAAACAGAAATCTAAAACTAGGTGCCAATGGTTCACACTTGTAACTTTAGATACTCAGAAGGCTGAGATCTGAGGATCATGGTTCAAAGCCAGACTGGGCAGAAAAGTCCGTAAGACTCTTATCTCCAATTAACCATTAGAAAACAGAAATGGAGCTGTGAGTCAAAGTAGAGCGCTAACCTTGAGCAAAAGAGCTCAGGGACATTGTCCAGGCCCTGAGTTTAAGCCCCACAACAACAACAAAGTTAAATCTAAGATATTTATGTGGGTATGGATTTTTGTCATTTTCAGGTTATTTTAGAACTGTGACTCTTCTTCAAATACTATTTTAGCCCAGATAAGAAACACATAGTACTGACTGATACAACATCCCAAATATACAAAACCAACCAGGCCCCTATAAGTGGCCCATAAATGGGCTGGGAATGTGGCTTAGTGGTAGAGCGCTTGCCTAGTATGCATGAAGCCCTGGGTTTGATTAATCAGTACCTGTTAAACAGAAAAAGCAAGAAGTTGCACTGTAGCTCAAGTGGTAGAGTGCTAGCATTGAGCAAAAAGAAGCTCAAGGACAGTGCCCAGACCCTGAGTTCAAGCCACAGGACTGGCAAAAAAAAAAAGGGGCGGGGTGGGGCTGGGAAGGTGGCTCAGTGTAGAGTGCTTGCCTTGCATGCATGAGTCCCTGGGTTCGATTCCTCAGCACCACATAAGCAGAAAAAGCCAGAAGTGGTGCTGTGGCTCAAGTGGTAGAGTGCTAGCCTTGAGCTGAAGAGCTGAAGGACAGCGCCCAGGCTCAGAGTTCAGGTCCCATGACCGACAAAAAAAAAAAGCAAGAATTCTGCCAGGTACCTAGCTCACACATATAATACTACCTACCGAAGGGGTTGAAATCTAGAGGCTCAGGGCAGAAAAGCCCTCAGGACTTCAACTCTAACCAGCAAAATATTGGACTGGAGGCATGGTTCGGGTGGAACAGTAATAGCCATGAACAAACCAGCCAATTGTGTGTGTTGGGAAAAAGTCATTCTTCTTCTTCAGATCCCTTTCATTTTCGTTTCAAGTATGTAAGACTGTATCAGTCCATGTAATGAAGCATAAAGCAAATTCCAAAACAATACCAAGCTAGGCCAAAAAGTCACAGGCCAAGGAAAGAAATAATTAGAAAAACATTACTGAATTATTTCATGTTATTAATGTTGCACATCCTCAGGATACATTGTTTCCTGGCCTTTTCATCAGTGTCCAACCTTGGAAATAAAGAACAACTCTCTGAGATGCTGACCCCAAACACCAAAGTGATCTACAAAGACTGAGCCATAAGAGCCAGTGGTTAATACTTGCAACCTTAGCTACTCAGGAGGCTAATATCTGAGAATCACAATTCAAAGCCAGCCCAACTAGGAAAGTCCATGAAACTCTCATCTCCAATTAATCACTAAAAACCTGGAAATAAAGGTGTGGCTAAAATGATAGCATGTCAGCCTTGAGTAAAAAAGGTAAGGGACAGCACCCAGGCCCTGAATTCAAGCCCCCGTAAAAGCACAAAAAAAAAAGAAGAAAGAAAGAAAGGAAGGAAGGAAGGAAGGAAAGAAGGAAGAGAAAGAAAGAAAGAAAAGAATAACCCAATAAACAGAAAATTACTAATGTCCCACTTGGACTTAATGCAATAGTTTTTTGCTGACATTCCCATAAATTGGCCCTGTTACTTTTCAATGAACCATATTTGGTAAAAGAACTTACAAATGATCCCCAGATTTCTTTGTTGATTTATAGTTATAATTCAATAGCAACATTGACTATGAAGTACTTTTTGCATGTGTGTTGGTCATGGGGCATGAACTCTGGGCTTGGGCGCTGTCCCTGTGCTCTTCAACTCAAGGCAAGCACTCTACTGCTTGAGCCACAGGGCCATTTCCAGTTTTCTAGTGCTTTATTGGAGATAAGAGTCTCACGGACTCCTGCCCAGGCTGGCTTTGAATCATGATCCTCAGATCTCAGCCTCCTGAGTAGCTAGGACTACAGGCATGAGCCACCAGCGCTCAGCTCTCTTTCAATTTTTGATGGCCTGAACTGGATTCAAACCTCCATTCTCAAATCTCAGCCACCCAAGAAACTAGGTTCACAGATCTGAGTCCCCAGCACTTAGTTTTTACTCAGCTTTCTAGATATAATGCAACAACATTTACTGTAACGCCTGATAATAAACAAAACTTCCCTTTGTAAAAGCAATGCACTTGGGGCTAGGAATGTGGCTTAGTGGTAGAGTGCTGGCCTAGCACTCTAGTTCAATTCCTCAGTACCACAAAAACAGAAAAAGCCAGAGGTGGCCCTGTGGCTCAAGTGATAGAGTGCTAGCCTTGAGCAAGAGAAACTCAGGGACAGTGCCCAGGCCCTGAGTTCAACCCCCAGGACTAGCAAATAAATAAATAAATAATCCCTGTGCCACTACAAAAGACAAAGGAATTGAAAAACACATTTGTAAGTGCATTGCCAGCACTCTACCACTAAGCCCCAACCCCAGCCCTGGCACTGGGATTTGAATTCAAGGACTTGCACTTGATAAGGGAACACTCTAGCACTTGAAGTATCCCCATAGTAGTTTCTGCTCTGTTTGTGGGATAGTCTCACTTTTTACCTGGACAGCATGGACTACGATCCCCCTATTTATGTCTTCTGCTGCAGCCAGGATGACAGGCACATGCCACCAAGCCCAACTTCTGCCTGCTGAAATGAGAACTTATGGACTATTTTGTCCAAACTGGCCTCAAATCATGAGCCCAATCTCTACTTCCCAAGAATCTAAAATTAAACACATAAGCCATTGGCTCAAAAAATAGCTTCTGGGACAAAGGAGGGGGTAACAATGCTCAATAGGAAATGTACTCACTCCCTTACCTTACTCATGTAACTGTAATCTCTTTGTACAGTATGTTGACAATAAAAATATATATATTAAAAAATACCTTCTGGGAAGTGGCACTATGGTTCAAGTGGTAGAGTGCTTGCTTGCCTTGAACTGAAGAGCTGAGAAACAACACCCAGTCCCAGAGTTCAAGCCCCAAGACTAACAGAAGAATAAAAAAGGAAAGAAAAAGAAAAAAGGGAGAAAAAAAAGCTTCTGTATGGCATCCACATTGGAATACTTCAATGGGCACACTCAGATACTCAAACTCATCTGATGTTTTTGCTCATTGGCTGTTACTCTAACACCTGAGCCACGCCTCCATCACCTGCACAATTATTTTGAATTTCCTTTTTTTTTCTTTGGATATACCAGGTAAGCATCAGCTGGTGGGTAGAAAATCCACTTGAATAAGAGTTCCATGGTGGATCAAACAGGAAACATCAGCAGGGCACCTGTGGCTCACCTCTGTAATCCTAGTTACTCAGGAGGCTGAGATCTGAGGATTGAGGAGGCAGATGAATCTGAGAGACTCTTATCTCCAATTAAGCAGCAAAAAAGCTGGAGTCTTAAGATCATGGTTCAAAGCCAGCCCCGGCAGAAAAATCCATGAGACTCTTGCCTCCAATAAACTACAAAAACAAAACAAAAGCCAGAAGTGGATCTGTGGTTCATGTGGTAGAGCACTAGCTTTGAGCAACAAAAGTTCAGGCACAGTGCCCAGACCCTGAATTCAAGCCCCAGGACTGGCACCACAATGAATAAATAAATGCCAGTCTAAAAGTTAATGTGACTGCAAAACATAAACAAATCTGGCTGATGGGAAGATCAGCTTAGAAAGAAAAATAGGAAGCTAGAAGCTGGGCGCTGGTGGCTCATGCCTGTAATCCTAGCTACTCAGGAGGCTGAGATCTGATGATCATGGTTCAAAGCCAGCCCAGGCAGGAAAGACCATGAGACTCTTGTCTCCAATAAACCACCAGAAAACCAGAAATGGTGCTGTAGCTCAAGTGGTAGAGTGCTCACCTTGAGCTGAAGAGCCCAAGCCCAGAGTTCAAGCCCCACGACCGACCAAAAAAAAAAAAAAGAAGCTAGAACTTGCGGCCTAGTATGCAATAGGAAAAATTACAGGAAGTGGCACTGTGGCTCAAGCGGTAGAGCACTTGCCTTGAGCTGAAGAGCACAGGGACAGCGCCCAAGCCCAAAGTTCAAGTCCCAAGACCGACAAAAAACAAAACAAAACAAAAAAAAGAAAAAAAATTACATTTCTCCTTTTGACTTATTTTAGTACATTGACTCTTTTTGATATTTAATCTCTGAACAAAAATGGGACATTTGAAAATATATTTACCCTATCTGTATTACATCAGAAGGCAGATTTATTAGAATCTCAAAAATTATGTCTTTTCAGCAAAACCACACAAAACATGACCTTTCCTTCCCTCTAAAGCAAATTTACAAAGAAAAAAGATTTTTGGGGGCTGGGAAGGTGGCTCAGTGGTAGAACGCTTGCCTTGCATGCATGAGGCCCTGGGTTCGATTCCTCAGCACCACATAAGTGAAAAGAAAAAAGCTGGAAGTGGCGCTGTGGCTCAAGTGGTAGAGTGCTAATCTTGAGCTGAAGAGCTGAGGGACAGCGCCCAGGCCCAGAGTTTAGGCCCCACAACTGGACCCAAACAAAAAAAGAAAAAAGATTTTTTGGTATATTATATGACTTAATTTTAAATGCCAGTATGCATTTAAAACTTAATAAATAATTAATAATTAATTGAAAGATTGTCACTCAGAAAAGCAGTGCATACGTCAAATTTATTCTTGGTTACTTGTTATTGTGCCTCTATAAGCAGATAAAGAAGACTTTGATAATACGTCTAGTCTTATAAATGCTTAATGGAAAATCCAAACACCTTATTTTCTTCTATTGCCTTAGCAAATTTTGTTCTTTTTTAAAACTTATGTTTAAGTAACTGATAGCCAATCTTTACAAAACAACCACCACCAAATACCAAAAGAACAATGTTCACCACAGTCCTTTGGTGCTGTGTGATGTTTAAGAAGTCACTTCAACCTGAAGACTCATTTCAAATACAGGGCTCCCTAGGTCAGGTTCCTTCAGGCCATCTAGGGAGGAGTTCAATTTGCCTTGGTTAGGGTGATTCACAGGACTTTGGCCTGGCCCTGCCTGGCTCAGAGACACCATCAAGACAGCAAAATCAGCCAGCCAAGTTAATGAGTGTCCTCAGCCTCAGGACAAGAATGACAGGAAGGCAAAGCAGATCACCTTTGTCAAACTGGATGGAAGGGCTCTCCAAACACTGTTTAGTCCCCTCGAAAAGCAGTTACCATTCAGCAAAGACCATTACATGCCAGATTTCAACCAGCCTGAAATTCTGGGTCCACAATTACAAACCTCGGTATATAATAAGATCATTAATGAAATCACAGCACGGTGTGTGTGTGTGTGTGTGTGTGCGCGTTTTGTATTTTGTGCTGGGACTTAGTGAGGTCCCTTAGCTTTGTCTCTTCAAGGTTGGCACTCTACCACTTGCGCCACACACACCTCCACTTCCAGCTTTTTTTGCTGGTTAACTGGAGAGATGAGAGTCTCATGGACCTTCCTGCCCAGGCTGGCTTCCAACTACAGTCCTCAGATCTCAGCCTCCGGAGTAAGCTAGGAGGACAGGCGCGAGCCACCGCAATTTGGGGAAGTTTGATTGCTGTATTGCAACCTATAATGGGAGCACACCCCAGCCCCCTGCCTCAGCCTGCCCAGTTCAGGCATAGACATCATTCATTTCTTAGGCTATTATTTTTCTCTTGGCCTGTGTGTGTGTATGTGTATGTGTATATATGTGTATATGTGTGTATGTATGTGTGTATGTGTGTACATGTGTATATGTATGTGTATGTGTGTATATGTGTGTATGTGTTTGTGTGTGTGTGTGTGTGTGTGTGTGTGTAGGGGGTGGGGGGTCACAATGGTCCCTTTCATTTATCTCCGACCAACAAAGGGCTCTCGATGGCGTCCTCCGGACCCTGCCGTCCCCGCGGCCTCTCTCCCCGGGCAGTGGGGGGCCGGCTCCTCTCCCCTCACCTCCTTCAGCTGCTCCAGCTCCTGCTTGAGCGCGTCGTGCTCGGCCTCCAGCTCGTCGTACTGCTGCTTGAGCGTCAGCTTCTCCTCCAGCACCACCAGCCCGTACTCGGCCGCCTGGATCTTTTCATGGGTGGTCTCGGCCAGCTCACGGCTCAGCCGCTCCACCTCCGCCCGGTAGTGCTCGGCCGTCTGCACGGCTTCCTCAGCGGCCATAGTCCAGGCGCGGGGTGCGGACGCCGAGG
>NW_012267383.1:574216-589347 GCF_000151885.1 Dipodomys ordii
AGCCCCGCACCTGCGAGGCCGGGCCCCCGGGCCTCGATCCGCCCCGCCCTGGCCTGAACCCCGCGTCACCCCGCGGCAGCCTCCGCGACGCGCCTCTGGCCGCACCCAGCTGCTTTTCGTTATTTTTCATCGGCCCTGGGACTTGAACTCCAGGCCAGCGCTCCACCACTGGGAGCCACAGCACCACATTGGGCTTTTTTCTGTGATTAATTGGAGATGAGAGTCTCACGGACTTTCCTGCCCCTTTCCTGCCCCCGGCTGGCTTTGAACCCAGATCCTCAGGTCTCAATCTCCTGAGGACCTAGGATGACAGGCATAAACCGCCGGCTGCTGGCCTCACCCAGCTCTTCTGGCTCAGCTTCTCAGGGGTTCTGTGTGCACAGAGAAAATACTTCCCAGTTCCCCTCCAGGCAGGATAGTTACTCCTAGCGTTTCTTGTCAACACATCCTGACTTTGTAAGATGCTTACTTTATTGTTCTTTTAGAAGTGTTGTGCAGAGGGATTGCAATTACCTGAGTCAGGTAATGAGTACATTTTCCTCCCTCACTGCCTTCCAGTCCCTCCTTCCCATCTCCTTCCGAGAAGTTGTAGAGTCCACTTTCATCAGTGTCCAGTGAGCTCCACTGCTGCACTTTTTCACCCTTTTTCCTCGAGCTCTGTGCCCTCCTCCCATCCCCCTGAAGATATGCACGTGAACACACCGTATAAAAGGTAAAGGAGACCGAATAATCAAAAACTTTAAAAAAAAGTCTTTTGTATCTTGGAGTTCATTTCAGTATGTATTTTATTTTATACAAATAAGAGGAACTTAAGCATTGCACCTTTGTGAGTTTCTCCTGAGTATCCTCTTTTGGTCTCACTGTATGTATCTAGAATTCTGTACCATTTGTCATAACCCGGTACGTTTTTAGATCAAACTTCCACATATCAAAGAGAACATGGGCTGTTTGTCTTTCTGTTCTTGGCTGACCTCACTTAACATGATTTGTTCTAGTTTCATCTATTTCCCTTCAAATGACATTATTTTATTGTTTCTAATGGCTATGTAAAATTCCATTCTACATAGGTACCATGCTTTTTGGATCCACTCATCTACTGTGGGGCATCTGGGTTGTTTCCATATCTTGACTATTGTGAATTGTACAGCAATGAACATGTATGTACAGGTGTCCTTATCATATCCTGGCTCGTAATGTTTAGGGTAGATGCCCAGGGGTATGTGGCTGTGTCATGGGAAAAATCCATGTTTAGATTTTTGAGGAACCTCCAGAGTGACTGTACTATTTTACATTCCCACTATCAGAAAACACCCTTATTTTATTAATTCTGTGTGTGTGTGTGTGCGTAGGCACTGAGGCTTGAACTCAGGGCCTCATTTTCTTACTTAGCTTTTTGTTCACAGCTAGTGCTCTACCACTTGAACCACAGTTCTACTTCCAGCTTTTTGCTGGTTAATTGGATATAGGAGTCTCAAGGGTTTTCCTGCCCCAGCTAGCTTCAAACTGAGATTCTCAGGTCTCATCCTCCTGAATAGTGCAGATTATAGGCATGAGCCACATCTGCCTGGCAGTTTCTAAGGATTTACATACTATCTATGTGAATGATTTCCAGAGGAAACTCATACCTGCCCACAATCTCTTTTTTTGTTTGTTTTCTTATTTTGTGCCAGTCTTAGAGCTTAAACTCATAGCCTGGGTGCTGTCCTTGGCTTTTCTACTCAAGGCTAGTGCTCTATCACTTGAGCCACAGCTATACTTCCAGCTTTTGTTTTGAGTATTTAGAGATAAGGATTTCCCAGGCACCTGGGGTTGGTGGCTCATGCCTGTAATCCTAGCTACTCAGGAGGATGAAATCTGAGGATGGTGGTTCAAAGCCACCCTGGGGGGCTGGGAAGGTGACTCAGAGGTAGAGTGCTTGCCTTGTATGCCTGAGGCACTGAGTTTGATTCCTCAGCACCACATAAGCAAAAAAAAAATTTTTTTTAAATGCCAGAAGTGGCACTATGGCTCAAGTGGTAGGGCACTAGCCTTGAGCTGAAGAGCTGAGGGGCAGCGCCCAGGCACAGAGTTCAGGCTCCACAACTGACAAAAAAAAAAAAAGCCAGCCTGGGCAGGAAAATCCATGAGACTCTTCAATAAACCACAGAAAACCAGAAGTGACACTGTGACTCAAGTGGTAGAGCACTAATCTTGAGCTGAAAAGCTGAAGGACAGTGCCCAGGCCCAGAGTTAAGCCCCACGAACAACCAAAAATAATTATATATATATATAATATATAATATATTATATATATATATATATATAATTTCACAGACTTTCCTGCCCCGTTTAGTTTCCAATCATGATCCTCAGATCTCAGCCTCCTGAGTACCTCAGATTACAAGTGTGAGCACCAGCATCTGACCCTACAGTCTTCTCAATTCTGATCTTAATCAAACAGTCTCAGCCAAGCGCTGGTGACTCATATCTGTAATCCTAGGAGGCTAAGATCTGAGGATCTTGGCTCAAAGCCAGCCCTGGCAGGAAAGTCCATGAGATTCTTACCTCCAATAAACCACTAGAAACCTGGAAGTGGTGCTCTGGCTCAAGCGGTAGAGTATTCACCTTGAGCTGAAGAGCACAGGGACAGTGCTCAAGCCCAGAGTTCAAGCCCCACAACTGACCAAAAAAAAAAAAAAGTCTCTTTGATACTTCCAAAGTATTTTAAAATTAATATGTTCAAAACTAATTATAACCAAAATTAATATATCTAAGCAGGTGACAGACCACCCCACTAAGTGGTAACTCCCCGACATCTGCACTGAACAGAATAGTAAGCCATCTTGCCAGTTGCCCAAGTCTAAACTAAAATTGATTCATAATTCCTTTTTTTTTCCTATTTCACATCTAGTCTTCAACTATCTCCCCTCTCCTTCTTTTCTCCAATAAATCTTCAGTCCATCTACCCCTGCTGCAGTCATTCAGTCCAGGCCAGCTGTTTCTTTTTCTTGGATAATAGCATATCTTTTTCTTTCTCTCTCTAATCCTGGAGCTTGAACTTTTTCTCAAGGTAGCACTCAACCAATTGAGCTATACCTCTATGTCCAGCTTTTTTGATCCTTAATTGGAGATAAGAGGCTCACAGACTTCCTTGCCTGGGCTGGCTTCTAACTGTCATCCTCAGATCTTAGCCTTTGGAGTAGCTAGCTAGGATTAGAGGCATGAACCACTAGTGCTCAGCTTTTTTTAATTGTCTTTTCTAGTGTTGGTCCTGGGGCTTGAACTCAGGGCCTGGGCACTGTCGCTGAGCTTTTGTGCTCAAGGCTTGTGCTCTAGCACTTGGGCCACAGATCTACTTCTGGCTTTTTCTTTTTCTCTCTCTCTTTCTTTCTTTTTCTTTTCTTTCTTGCTTGCTTGCTTTCTTCCTCTCTCTCTCTCTCTTTTTGGTGGCTAATTGGACATGACAGTCTTGCAGACTTTCCTGCCCATGCTGGTTTTCCACCACAATCCTCAGACCTCAGCCTCCTGAATAGCTAGGATTACAGGTATGAACCATCAGCACCTATTTTCATAGCAACACCTTCTTAACTAGTGACACTGCTTTTCTTTTGATACCTTTACTATCTTTTTGCATGCAATAATATAATTCCTTCCATGTAAAGCAAAGAATTTCATTTCTTAACTAAAGAACAAGAAGCCAGGAGCTGATAGCTCATGCCTGAAATCTTAGCTACCCAGAAGACTGAGAACCTAAGATGGAAGTTCAAAGCCAGCCTGGGTAAGAAAATCCATGAGACTCTTAAGTTATTAAGTTATTAGCAAAAAGCCAGAAATGGAACTATGGCTCAAGTGGTAGAGCACCAGCCTTGAGCAGAGAAAGCTTAGTGTTGTTGCTCAGGCTGTTTCGGAAGTGGACCCTGAGATGGAGCCCAAACTGGTCTGATTCCATTTTGAGCTTTGCCTTTGTTTTAGGGATTTTAGACTTGATGGGCCTAGCTCCAGAATTTAAAAAAAAAAATGCATCTGGTCCCCCTCCCCTGAACAACCTAACCCACCCTTGATTATTGAGTTAAAGACTGACCCATAAAACCACTAAGTTGTGGGTTGGGAAGGTGGCTCAGTGGTAGAGCGCTTGCCTTGCATGCATGAGGCCCTGGGTTTGATTCCTCAGTACCTCATAGGCAGAACAAGCCAGAAGTGGCGCTGTGGCTCAAGTGGTAGAATGCTAGCCTTGAGCTGAAGAGCTGAGGCACAGCACCTAGGCCCAGCGTTCAGGCCCCATGACTGACAAAAAAAAAAAGAACAAAGTACGTGGGCCGCTCATGGTCGCAGTATCAGCTCCTGAGTCTATGCTTCGGCCCTGGCCTGGCTGTGTAGGAACTTTCTCAATAAAGTTGCTTCTTTGTTAACAACTTCTGTTGCGGTGGGCTGTGTCCAGGACGACCGGGTGGGCTTGCTACTACATTTCAAAGCCCCAGGTCCAGCAAGCACGCAAAAAAGAATTTAAAAGAAATCATCGCAATCATTTCTATTGTGGGAGTCTGACCTTGTAAAGAACTTTCTCCAAGAAAACTTAGTAGGTCAAAGAGAGTGTGGGTTTTGAAAGTTTAGAATTGGAATACTAAGCCATAGTAATTGGAATGCAAATCAACTCTTTTCTAGAAAGCCTTTGTAAGGTATATTAAATAGGTAGGTTTCATTAGGTAACCAATGAAGAGAACACCATGAGCTATTCAGCAGGAAAAGAAGTTTATTTACTGAACTGCTGCCCAAACCCCATGCATGGTAGAGAGGCATGGCTGAAAAGGAAAGGGCGATCCACTCCTGGCCAGGACTTATCTAGGCCAGGGACAGGAAGAGGTGTGGCCAGGTTCTTCTTTCAAGCGGTTTATTCAGGACCTTGCTACAAGCTTCTTCCTCGGGAAGCCCCGCGTTTAGCCTAATAAAGCCTCTGGACAGCCAATCCTGAGGTGCCACGTGATTGCCGCCAATAGGTCCAGGTACGGAAGCAAGCCAGATACTAAGCCTTAGCCATATAAGGAGTTGTTTACCACAGACAGCACTCGCCATCGGGAAGGCGGAAGGCAGAAGCCAGCACCATCTTTAAGGTGCGGCTCCACGCAGCTCTCCACAGCCAGGTGGGGGAAAGGTGTGGCCACACTAGATCTGGATGTGACTTCAGGGTCTGGGACCCTTCTGAGGTCAGTTGCAAGGCCTGTGACCAGAGGTGGCCCGGGATCTGACCTAGCAGGAGGGGAAGGTGACTGCTTCCAGGTATGCCAGTTACCTAGGTAACAGATACTGGTCAGAAACTTAGTCAAGAGGTAGGGAGGTGTCCCTGTGTAGACCTGACAAGCCTTTATCAGGGTCAAAGGCAATTCCTTTTCTAACTCCCACCACTAATTTGACTGATAAAAGGGAATAGCATCTCATTTCTTTGTTTTGTTTTGTTTTGGGTTTTTTTTTTTTTTTTTGGTCAGTCTTGGGGCTTGAACTCTGGGCCTGGGCACTGTCCCTCAGCCCTTCAGCTCAAGTCTAGCTCTCTACCACTTGAGCCACAGGGCCACTTCTGGCCTCTTCTGTTTATGTGGTGCTAAGGAGTAGAACCCAGGGCTTCATGCATGCAGGGCCAGACTCTACCACTGAGCTACCTTCCCAGCCCCCATCTCTTGTTTTTTTCAATCTACATGCTTAGTTAACTTAAGCATTCAGCCATTACATTCATTCATTCACTTATTTACTTTATTTCTTCCATCGGTGCTATTTTCCCTTTGAGATTGTTTTTTTTTTCTTCAGTTTTTGTTGCTTAGTGCCAGTGTTGGTCTTATGCCCAGATAAAGATCCCCAAAGACCACTAAGGAGCCGATACTGATGTAAGCACATGAGAGTCGTTTATTATAAGCTCAAGCCTGGACTCAAAACTGTCACCTATGCAGCAGAGTTGAGAGCCCCAACTCTTCCTCTAGCAGGGTTTTTATAAGGTTTCAGGACATTCTATACACCACAACATCACTTAGCAAATCATATCATATCTCGAGAAATTCATAAAATAATTCTGAAAGATGATTGGTTTAACCAGTGGCGGGAACCAACCAGGGATTGGGGGTTGGCTGGTTCATGGGGCTGTTGCTCTTCAAAATGATTGGCTAAAGCAAATGATCTGAGCTGTGACCAAGTGGTCTTTATCTTGCAGGAACATTTGGAACTTAGCTGTAGTTAGTGGGATTTACCGTAAAGGGAGTTCTCCTGGAGTTTGGGCTCCAGGGGAGTTGCTGATACAGTTCCTGGAGTTTATTATAGTGCCTTAACAGAATGGAATCTAAACTTAGAATGTCTATATTATATTTTGTTCAGGCTTCACATTGGGACCTGAACTCAGGGCCTAGGTGCTGTCCTTTGGCTTTTTCATTCAAGGTGAATGCTCTACCACTTGAGCTACATCTCTACTTAGAGATCTTTGCTGATTAATTGGAGTTCTTATATTTGTCTGCCCAGGCTGGCTTTAAACCTGGATCCTGAGGCTGGGAAGGTGGCTCAGTGGTAGAGTGCTTGCCTTGCATGCATGATGCTCTGGGTTCGATTCCTCAGCCCCACATAAGCAGAAAAAGCCGGAAGTGGCCCTGTGGCTCAAGTGGTAGAGCGCTAGCCTTGAGCTGAAGAGCCGAGGGACAGAGTTCAGGCCCCACGACCAGCAACAAAAAAAACCCCAAACCCTGGATCCTCAGATCTCAGCCTGGTGAATAACTAGGATTACAGATGTAAGCCAAGTGTCCAGCAAATTAATTAATTTTTTTGGTTGGTCATGCGGCCTGGACATGGTCCCTGAGCTCTTCAGCTCAAGGCTAGTGCTGTACCACTTGAGTGCTACTTCCAGTTTTCTGAGTGGTTTGTTGGAGATAAGAGTCTCACAGACTTTCCTTTGAACCACAATCCTCAGATCTCAGCCTCCAGAGTAGCTAGGATTATAGGTGTGAGCCACCACACCCAGCATTAATTAATTTTTAATTGAAAAAAACAAAAGTATTCCAGGCCTGACACCAGTGGCTCATGCTTATAATCAAAGCTTGAGTCCCAGTCTCAAATTTAAAAAAATTGTTACACGGGCTGGGAAGGTGGCTCAGTGGTAGAGCGCTTGCCTTGCATGCCTGAGGCCCTGGGTCCGATTCCTCAGCACCACAGAAGCAGAAAAAAAAGCCGGAAGTGGCCCTGTGGCTCAAGTGGTAGAGTGCTAGCCTTGAGCTGAAGAGCTGAGGGACAGTGCCCAGGCCCAGAGTTCAGGCCCACAACTGACAAAAAAAAAAAAAAAAAAGACCTGGGAAAGACCTGAGGAAAAAAGCTGGGAAAGAGAGCTGGAAAAGAGAGAGAGCTGGAAAAGAGGGAGAGCTGGGAAGGAGAAGAGAGAGCGGGTGGGCCTGGGCTAGGTCTTATCTAGGGTATGGGCGGAGAAAGGTGTGGCCACATCAAATTCAGATGTGACCTCAGTGGATGCAGATGTGACCTCTTCCAGGTGTCCCAGTTACCTAGGCAAAGCAGGTACTGGGTGGAGACTTGGCTGCGAGGAGGGCAGAGTCTGCTCCCCATCCAGGAGTGGACCTTACAGAGAGGTGTCCCTGTGTGTAGAACTTACACTGAGGAATCAAACCCAGGGCTTCATGCATGCTAGATAAAAAAAACTGGAATGGAGCTGTGGCTCAGAGTGGTAGAGCACTACCCCCATGGCCAACAACAACAATAAAATAACAGTATTCTTTACCTGACTTATGTAACTCTAACTCCTTTGTAGATCACCTTTATTGTTAGAGGCATCGGCTCGCATGACCCCATCGGAGTTCCGGTGTGCAATGAGGGTGCATGCTAGCTAGCATACATTCCCTCTGGGGGAGGAAAAGGGACGTCCCTTCCTCCATGCGGGGCAAGGGTTCTGCACCCCAGTGCCAGACTCAGGTGATGGTTTGCTGGAAGTGCCATTCTTGCTCCTCCTAGTTAACCATGTAGAACAATGCCTCAAGATTCCTTTTTTGTTTTTTTAATGGCACCCCACCTGCACCTTGCTTCTTCTTTTATTATCTTGAACAGTTCTTCTGCTCACTGATGAAAGGTTGCTAATTGTCCACATTCCCCCAAAATAATTTTTTTTTTGGGTCCAGTCTTGGGCCTGAACTCTAGGCCTGGGTGCTATCCCTCAGCTCTTCAACTCAAGGCTAGCGCTCTACCACTTGAGCCACAAGGCCACTTCCGGCCTTTTTTCTGCTTATGTGGTGCTGAGGAATCGAAGCCAGGGCCTTAGGCATGCAAGGCAAGCGCTCTACCACTGAGCCACCTTCCCAGCCCTCCCCCAAAATAATTTAAGGCCAACTTTCTGTCTCATGATTGTCCCATGGCTACAGACTTACCTTCTATGACCCTATGCCATTTATAAGCATATGATGTTTTAATAAACTTTGTCAGGCTGGGAAGGTGGCTCAGTGGTAGAGTGTTTGCCTTGTATGCATGAGGCCCTGGGTTTGATTCCTCAGCTCAACATAAGCAGAAAAAGCAGAAGTGGCACTGTGGCTCAAGTGGTAGAGGTCTAGCCTTGAGCTGAAGAGCTGAGGGACAGCACCCAGACCCAGAATTCAGGCCCCACAACTGACAAAAAAAAAAAAAGCAAAAGTGAAGCCATGGTTCAAGTAGTAGAGCTCTACCTTGAGCAATAAAAGCTTAGGGAACAATGCCTAGGCCCTGAATTCAAACCCTAGAACCAGCACCAAAATAAATAAATAAATAAATAAAAATCATGTGGCTTATGTTTAAACAAATATAAAAAAGGAAATTATATTTTAAGCAAATTTCCTTCTGTTAAAAAAAAAAACAGATATCTAGTGTTATTTCATTCAGCATTGGTTCATTAGATGTTGACCAAAATATGACTCAGCTGTTGTGTATTTCAGCAAAACAGAACTCAGGGACTGTAGTGTCTTTTAGACCAAAACAAAGCTGGGATTAAGCAATAATCATAGATGTATTTTAGGTAATAGAACTTTGATGAATGCCCACATTTTGTACATAGGAAAATTAAAAGAGTACACAGCCATTTCTTAGTGTTTGCTATATATCTTTTTTGGGGGGTGGGGGGAGGGGATCCGGTTGTGGGGCATCAACTCTGGGCCTCGGCACTGTCCCTCAGTTCTTCAGCTCAAGGCTAGTGTTCTACCACTTGAGCCACAGCGCCACTTCCGGCTTTTTTCTTTTTGCTTATGTGGTGCTGAGGAATCGAACCCAGGGCCTCATGCATACTAGGCAAACGCTCTACCATTGAGACACCTTCCCAGCCCTGCTGAATATCTTTATGAGATAAACCAAAGAGCTGAGCGCCGGTAGCTCAAGCCTGTAATCTTAGCTAATCAGGAGGCTGAGATCTAAAGATAGAAGTTCAAAGCCAGCTTGGGCAGGAGAGTCTGTGAGACTCTTATCTCCAATAAATCAATCAGAAAACCAGAAGTGGTACTGTGGCTCAAGTGGTAGAGTGGTAGCTTCGAGCTGAAGAGCTGAGGGACAATGCCCAGGGCCAGAGTTCAAGTCCCATGACAGAAAGAAAGAAAGAAAGAAAGAAGGGAAGAAAGAAAGAAAGAAAGAAAAAGCTCAGGGTGGTGGTCACATCTGTCATCCTAGGTACTCAAGAGGCTAAGATCTAAGGATCACAGTTCAAAGTCAGCCTGAGCAGGTAATCATAACCATCAAAAGTTAGAAGTAGAGCTGTGATTCAAGTAATAGAACCCTAGCCTTAGGCAAAAATCCTCAGGGACAGTGCCCAGGCCTTGAGTTCAAGCCCCAGGACTGGCGCACACAGACACACACACACACACACACACAAAAGAGTCTATAATAAGCCTATGTGCTGGTGGCTCATGCTTGTAAATCTAGCTTCTTGGGAGGCTGAAATTTGAAGATCATGGCTTTAAGCCAGCCCGGGCAGAAAGTCTATGAGTCTCTTAATTCCAATAAACTACCAAAAAGTCCAGAAGTGGAGTTAT
This sequence comes from Dipodomys ordii, assembly GCF_000151885.1. NCBI lineage: Eukaryota > Metazoa > Chordata > Mammalia > Rodentia > Heteromyidae > Dipodomys > Dipodomys ordii. The sequence continues at coordinate 584,209 of NW_012267383.1, forward strand.
GGCTCAAGTAGTAGAGTGCTAGTCTTGAAGTTCCGGGACTGTGCCCAGGCCCAAGATCAAGCCCTAAGGTCAGCACACATTAAAAAAAATGGCTAGAATATTTGACAAATATTTAGGAATTTGTGATCATCTTGTTGCATTGAGGATGATCACAAGAATATAAATAAATACTATAGATAATGAGATTCATTAAAAGTATAACTCTTGACATAAAAGCCAAGAACTAAGTGGAAATGAAAACACAGTTGATCAATAAAATGACACATTTTGCAGGTTCCTTTTTGTTGTTGTTCTGGTACTGAAGCATGAACTCATGAGCCTTTTCTACTCAAGGTTGGCATTCTACCACTTGAGCCACAGATCCACTTTCAGTTTTTGGTGGTTAACTGGAGATAAGTCTCAAGGATTAGCGGGGCGCTGGTGGCTCACGCCTGTAATCCTAGCTGCTCAAGAGGCTGAGATCTGGGGATCACAGCTCAAAGCCAGCCTGGTCAGGAAAGTCTGAGAGACTTAACTCCAATAAACCACCAGAAAACCGCTAGTGGCACTGTGGCTCAAGTGTTAGAGTGTAGCCTTGAGCTGAAGAGCTCAGGGACAGCACCCAGGCCCAGAATTCAAGTCCCACGATCAAAGGAAAAAAACAGTATCAAGGACTTTCCTGCCCGAGCTGGCACTGAACCTTGACTCTCAGATACTCAGCCTCCCGAGTAGCCAGGATTACAGGCATGAACCTCTGGCACCCAGCTTGTACTGAATTCTTGTTATCATTTTTTTTTAAAAATGAAGACATATAAAAGTAGAGACAAAGATAGTTTATTGGTAAAGGGAAAGGAAGGGAAGATAGAAAGCTAATATATCACCAGATCTGGGTACACTGGGTCTTTTAACATCATGGATATTTATGGTAGAAAGGAGGTCCAGGTTTGGCTAAAATACATTATTACATTTTATCAGTTGGGCCCAAAGACTTTAAGACTGACGAGCTTGTTAAACGTTGACCATTGAAGTCTGGACATCCTTTCCAAAAAATAAAAAAGGATGGGGGACTGGGAATTTGGCTAGTGGTAGAGTGCTTGCCTAGCATACATGAAGCCCTTGATTCAATTCCTCAGTACCACGTAAACAGAAAAAGCCAGAAGTGGTGTTGTGGCTCAAGTGATAGTGTGCTAGCTAGCCTTGAGCAAAAGAAGCTCAGGGACAGTGTCCAGGCCCTGAGTTCAAGCTGCAGGACTAGCAAAAAAAAAAAAAAAAAAAAGATGGATTTTTGTCACCAACTCCCTTCAGCACAGGTGTCAGTCCTTGAGAAAAGTAAAACTTCTGAATATCTTTTTAAGAGGAGTAATTTTGCCAGGTGTTTGTTTTTTCCAGGATAAGCATCTTTAAGATAGCCTTGCAACCTGGAGCTAGTGGCTGACACCTATAATCCTAGCTACTCTGGAGGCAGAGACCAGATAATCAAGGCTCAAAGCCAGCCCAGAAGGGAAAGGCCAATTAACCACCAGGGCTGGGAGAATGTGGCTTAGCGGTTTCAGTGCTTGCCTAGCATAGTACAAGATAAAGAGAAAAAGCTGGAAGTAGCATTGTGGGTCAAGTGGTTGAGTGCTAGCCTTGAGCAAAAGAAGCTCAGGGATGGTGTCCAGGCCTGAGTTCAAGCCCTATCAAGCCCCAGGACTGGCACACACACACACACACACACACACACACACACACGCAAAACCAACAACAACAACAAAAAGCAAAAAAGCAGAAGTGGATCTCAAGTGGTAGAACACTGGCCTTGAGCACAAAAGGTCAGGGACAGCGTATAGGCCCTGAGTTCAAGCCCCAGGACCAGAAAAAATAAAAGTAAACACATTTTGCCACTGTCTGCATCACCAACAGGATTAACCTTGTTACTGAATTTCCTGCCACCTGCCAGAAAATGCCATCCTGCCACTCCCTGCTTGCCTTCCTGACCCAGGAACCTCATGCAAAGATGAACAGAGCCTGGAAGCTCAGTTCAGAAGGCACAAGCTGCTCGTGTCATGCATGCTCTCTCCAGGCCTGCATGGTGAGACATAGGACCCCTTCACACTGTACTACTGCTGCCCCAAGTGGTAGAGAGTTACTGCTCATGATTGGAACCAGCAATCTAGGGAGAAAATGACTATTAAACTAACTTAATGGTGAAGTCTCCATTAGGGTTTTCTCTCTCTCTCTCTCTCTCTCTCTCTCTCAGGTCCAAGACTAAGACATAAACTTGGTACCTGATACTTTTGCTCATTGGCTGGTGCTCTAACAACTGAGCTATGCCTCTAACCCCTCCAATTAGAGTGTGTGTGAACTCTGCAACCTGAACTCTGGGCCTAGATGCTGGCCCTGTGCTTCTTTTGCTTAAGGCTACCATCTGAGCCACAGCGCCACTTCCGGCTTTTTTTTTTTTTTGGTAGTTAATTGGAGCTAAGAGTCTCACAGACTTTCCTGCCTGGGCTGGCTTTGAACTGTGGTCTCAAATCTCAGCCTCCTGAATAGCTAGGATTACAGATGTGAGCCATCAGTTTTTGTTTGTGTATGTTAGTGCTGGGGCTTGAATTTAGGGCCATATGTTCTCACTGGCTTTTACACTAGCTGGTGTTCTGCCACTTAAACCATACTTCCACTTCTGGCTTTTTACTAGTTAATTGAAGATAAAAGGCTCACAAACTTTTCTGCCTCAGATGGATTTGAACTTCAATCCCAGACTGCTGAGCAGCTAGGATTGCAGGTGTGAACCACCAGCAACCAGCTTGCCCTGTTATTTCTTTACATGGAGTCTTCTAGAAACTCACTTGCTGTTTATTAATTAAAATTCATCTTCCTAGCCAGGCACTAATGGCTCACTGTAGGGGGGAAGGGTCTCCTAGTGTTAAGGGGACCCAAAGACTGACTCCATCTTTAATGCTCTAGAAGTTTGCCCTGCCCCTGAGAATCAAAATACCAGTTTCCCACAAATACCTCAGGGTCAGGAAATATGCTTTTCCTCACCAAAATGTAAACTCTGCCTTTTGCCCACCAAATTCACACACTCATTCAAACCAAAATGATAGGTTAGTTTAAACAGCTAGTATAAGTCAGATGTTAACTCCACTGGCCACCTGCATGTGGCCTGACGTGACTACAAACCCATTGGTCACCTGCTTGTGGGCAGACCTGACTGCATGGATTTTGCTTTAAAAAACCCTAGCTTATGGGCCACTTGGGGTTGCAGTTTCCGCCCCCAAGTCTGTGCTCCATCCCTGGCCGGTCAGCTGTTCACTTTCCCAATAAAGTCATCTTTTTACATGAGGCTGTCTCTGCGTGGTGGACTCTTTCCCGTAACATCACCTCTGTAATTCTCACTACACAGGAGGCTAAGATCTAAGGATCATGGTTTGAATTGGTTGGAACAGGAAAGTTCATGACTCTTTATCTCTCCAATTAACCTACAAAAAGCCAGACATAGAGGCATGGCTCAAGAGGTAGGGCAACAGCCTAGAGTAGAAACACCAAATCAGAACAGGAGGCCCTGAATTCAAGCTCTATATGGGCACAAAAGGAATTAAATAATCTTGTGGGCTGGGACTTAGGGAATGATGGTATACAGATGCCAAACTAGATACAAAAGACTTGTTTCAAGCCAGGTTCAGATGGCTCATGCCTGTCATTCCAGCTACTCAGGTGGCTGAGATCAAGGATCAAGATTCATAGCCAGCCAGGGCAGGAAAGTTGGTGAGACTCTTACCGCCTGTATATCATCAAAAAGCCAGAAAATGGAGCTGTGTTTCAAAAAAGAGAGAAGAGAGGAAGAGGAAGAGAGGAAAGAAAGAAAATCTTGTTTCAATTGAAATGAAAGCTGTTTTCTTGGAGTTTTATTTCTTTCATTGATGTGCTGGAGTAAGCACTTACGCATGATCAGTAAAAACTACCATTGAACCATGATCCCAACCTATTTGTCTCTAACTTTCTATTCCAGACAAACAACTAGGAAAATTTACAAAGTTGTCAAGTGTAATCCTAGACATTTGTATATGTAAAGCCCCCAGCATTATTTCTGATTTCCCTAGGGAACATACACACACACACACACACACACACATATGTGTACACACACACACACACACACACACACACATATTCATTTTATTGTGGATGGTAAGGCCAACCTCCCAGACAACAAGAACATTGAACTTCTGATTTCCCACAAGCTATTCTCTGTGGTGACAGCATTGCTCCCTAGAGAGCAAATTGGAAATTTCTAAAACTCTGTTTTAGGTATCAGGAGGAGGAATTTGGTGGGACATCTCTGTCATTTAGCAGGTGGGGACCAAAGACACTAGACAATTGTACAACAGTTTCACTGTAAAAAACTTATTGCTAAGCCTTGGGCCTGTCACTCACGCCTGTAATCCTAGCTATTCAGAGTAATAGGTAGGTTTCATTAGGTAACCAATGAAGAGAACACTACGTGGTATTCAGGCAAGAAAAGATGTTTGTTTACCGACCTGCCGCCCCCATCATGCATGGTGGAGAGGCATGGCTGAAAGGGGAGGCCCACTCCCAGGACAGGACTTATCTAGGCCAAGGACAGGAAGAGGAGTGGCCAAGTGGGGGACAGGTGTGGCCACACTGAATCTGGGTGTGACCTGAGGGTCTGGGACTCTCCTATGGTCAGATGGGAGGCATGACCAGAGGTGTCCCAGGATGTGACAAAGAAGGGGAGGAGGTGACTGCTTCCAGGTGTGCCAGCTACCTAGATCACATTGATACTGGGTAGAAACGTAGCCAAGAGGTAGGGAAGTGTCTGTACAGGGCCTGCATGACATGGGGCAGACCTTATACTCAGAAAGCTGAGATCTGAGGACTGCAGTTCAAAGTCTGTGCAGCAAAATCTGTAAGACTCTTATCTCCAATTTAACAACAGAAAATGGGAGGTGGTGCTGTAGCTCCAAGTGGTAGAGTATTAGCCTTGAGCAAAAAAACTTGGGGATGGCGCCAGACCCTGAGTTCAAGCTCCAGGACTGGCACACATATAAAAATAAATAAAGGGGCTGGGAAGGTGGCTCAGTGGTAGAGCGCTTGCCTTGCATGCATGAGGCCCTGGGTTCGATTCCTCAGCACCACATAAGCAAAAAGAAAAAAGCC
>NW_012267383.1:589900-604832 GCF_000151885.1 Dipodomys ordii
GCTGTCCCTCAGCTCTTCAGCTCAAGGCTAGCACTCTACCAGTTGAGCCACAATGCCACTTCTGGCTTTTTTCTTTTTGCTTATGTGCTTATGTGCTAAGGAATTGAACCCAGGGCCTCATGCATGCAAGGCAAGTGCTCTACCACTGAGCCACCTTCCCAGCCCTGAGACTCTTATCTCTAATAAACCACTCAGAAAACTGGAAGTGGTGCTGTGGCTCAAGTGGTAGAGTGCTAGCCTTGAGCTGAAGAGCTGAGGGACTGTGCCCAGGCCCAGAGTTCAAGCACCACCACCACAAAAAGAAATATATATATATATATATATATATATATATATATGTATGTATGTATATACATTATATATATATTTACATCTCTGCTTTTTTTAATTAGACACTGAATTTTTCAAAAGTCCAATTTGTGGGAAAAAATCTAGAATAGGTTCTTTCAGGATTTGACTCAGTTACTCACTGTTTTGGAAAATAATAATAATAATAATAATAATTATTATCATTATTATTTTTTGGTCAGTCATGGGGCTTGAACTCCGGACTTGGGCACTGTCCCTCAGCTCTTCAGCTCAAGGCTAGCACTCTACCACTTGAGCCACAGTACCACTTCTGGTTTTGTGAGTGGTTTATTGGAGATAAGAGTCTCATGGACTTTCCTGCCTAGGCTGGCTTTGAACTGTGATCCTCAGATCTGACCCTTCAGAGTAGCTAGGATTACAGGTGTGAGCCACTGGCACACAGCTGGAAATTTATTCCCTTCCTTCCTTCCTTCCTTCCTTTCTTTCTTTCTTTCTTTCTTTCTTTCTTTTCTTTCTTTCTTTCTTTTTTTTTGTTGGTTGTGAGGCTAGGTGCTGTCCCTCAGCAATTTAGTTCAAGGCTAGCGCTCTACCACTTGAGCCACAGCTCCACTTCTGGCTTTTTCTGCTTATGTGGTAGTGAGGAATCTAACCCAGGGCTCATGCATGCAAGGCAAGCACTCTACCACTGAGCCACCTTCCCAGCCCTGGAAAGTTATTTCTTTGAAAGAACTCTAGTTAGAGTATTTGAGTCACTGATTTGCATGACTCCCTCTACCTTTAGGTCCGTCCATTCTCTTATTATAGGCATGGGCCACCAGCACCTGGCCATAATTTTTTTTTTATTTATTACAGATGTGTTGCAATCTTAGCATTATGTTGATTTAATTAAAAAAATTGTGTGCTGGGCACTGGTGGGTCACAACTATAATCCTAGCTACTCAGGAGGCTAAGATCAGAGGACCACAATTCAAAGCCAGCTTGAGTAGGATAGTCTGTAAGCCTTGTCTCCAATAAACTACCAAAAAAAAACCTAGAAGTGGAGTTGTGAATCAAATGGTAAAGCATGGGCCTTGAGCAAAAAAATTCCCCCAAAACAAAACAAAACAAAACCAAAAACCAAGGCAGCATTCAGGCTCTGAGGTTAAGCCCTTGGATTGGAACAAAAACAAACAAACAACAAATAACACAGATTGTGTTAAGGCTTAGGGAAATTGAATCAGTAGACATAACTGGAGAAGATGGGAAAAGATCAGCTGTTCATGAAACGTTTTCAAGTATGGGTCAGAGCTCAGAAGGAGTTTAGAGAGAAAAAGGACTGCATGAGCCTCTCCTCTGCATATGACACATTCCAGATGAGGACTAGGTGAGAATGGCTAGGTAAGGATAGCAAGGTGCTAGTGGCTCACAACTGTAATCCTAGTTACTCAGGAGGCTGAGATCTGAGGATCATGGTTCAAAGCCAGTCTGGGAAGGAAAGTCCCTAAGACTCTTATGTCCAATTAACCATCAAAATAAATGAAGGAAGGAAGGAAGGAAGGAAGGAAGGAAGGAAGGAAGGAAGGAAGGAAGAAAGAAAGGAAGAAAGAAAGGAAAGCAAACAAGCAAGCAATCAAGCAAGCCAAACCAGGCACTGATGGCTTATACCTATAATTCTAGCTATACAGGAAGCTAAGATTTGAAGATCTAGATTCAAAGCCAGCCTAGGAAAGTCCTTGAAATTCTAATAAAATGTTCAGAAAAACTGGAAGTGGAGCTGTGGCTTAAGTGGTACTGCACAAGCATTAGAAAAAGAATCTCAGGGACAGCTGTGGCTTAAGTGGTAATGCACAAGCGTTAGAAAAAGAATCTCAGGGACAGCACCCAGGAGTTGAGTTCAAGCGCCATAATGGGGACAGGGGAGTGCAGGGGCGGGGGGGGGGGGGGCAGAAAAGTCTGTGAGACTCTTCAATTAACCAGGGAAAAGCTGGAAGTGTGTGGGGGGGGGGGGGGGGGGGGGGTGGAGGCCAAGGCAGGAGATAAAGCCAAAGGTGGAACTGTGGCTCAAGTGATAAAGTGCTAACCTTGAACAATACAGTACCCAGGACAAGCTGGGTGCTGGTGGCTCATGCCTGTAATCCTAGCTCCTCAGATTTCAAGATTGCAGTTCAAAGGCAACCTGGGTAGGAAAGCCTGTAACCTCTTACCTCCCACTAACCACTAAAAAGCCAAAAGTGGAGCTGTGGCTCAAGTGGCCGAGCACTAGCCTTGAGCAAAAAAATCTCATGTACAGCACCTAGATCCAGAGTTCAAATCCTAGGACAAGCAAAAAGAAAAAGGGAAAGGAAAAAGCTAAGCAGGAGTGTATAGCCCTGAGTTCAAGCTCCAGTACACACACACACACACACACACATCCATAAAAGTTGGGCATTGGTAATTCCTGCTTGTATTCTGAGCTCTGAAGAGGCAGAGGCAGGAAATTGGCAAGTTCAAGACAGGTTCAAGAAGTTATCAACACCTGAAGAGCTAAAGTAAATCCATTTTGAGATTACTCCACTATCTTGTGCTGGGCTGCCCTCAGAGTAACCCCAAGAGAGAGAAAAAAGACAACTCTCGGATAAACCGCAGGTTGCCACCAACCCTGTCCACCCTTAAGAAACAGAACAATTGCCCAAGTGTTCCAGGAACAGAACATAATGGTTTTGCAACCATCAAACCGTCAAACATGGACCAATAGTTCAGAAAAAGGGCAGTAGAGTTAGGATGGACTCAAACCTCTGTACATGGGCCAATAAAAAATGACTATGTAATCTTTATAAATGTTAACCAATCATGTAACTGCTTGTGTGGAAATCCCCTAAACTTGTTTGTTCAATACTATAAAAGCTGTGCCGATTTTGTGCTCGGAGCCTCTTAGTGTCATTGGTTACCGTGTGCAGAGGACCAAGCTCAAGCTTGCAAATAAACGACCCTTTTGCTGTTTGCATTGGATGTGGTCTCTGGTGGTCTTTCGGGCATCCCGAGTTCATGTACAACATTTCTGGGGGCTCATCCGGGATTCCCCTCATAAGACCATCCAGATGCCCCACCACAGAGTCGCAAAAACCAGGCCAGGAAGTTAAGGCATTGCTGCCTGTATCTGTAATCTGGCCTGTAGGTTCTGTATTCTGGTTGGCAGAGTCTTGGTAGATGCATTAAAAGACTGCCAATGGAGTCTGTGAGATGTCCCCAGGCCCCTCTGGGTAAATTGCTGTTTAGTGTGGACATTTTTTGGGAAATTTTCCATCTGTATTGGGAAGTTTTCCGTCTTTAGTCTGGCACCAGACATTTTTTTTGGGGGGGAGGGGAACTCTCCGTTGGTGATCTGTTCAGTGTGAACATTTTTTGGGGAAACTCTCCATCTGTAGTCTGGCACTTTCTGGTTGGCAATTTACAACACACAGTGTGGCTTTGTCTTAAGTTGTGTCTTTGTGTTGAGTGTTCTGTTTGTCATTTGTGGTTTATCTTAACCTTAGGCCTTGGCCCAGGGGTGTCTGAGTATGGGGGAGAATCTGCCAGTCTGAGGGGATAGTCCCTAGGGATTTATTTCCCTTGCCCCAAGATGACTGGGACTTCTTTTCCACCTTGGAAGGCTCCTGGGTCAACATTTGCAGGAATCTAAAAGTAAAATCCTCTGGAGGTGAGTAGAAGGGGTTGATGGGATTTGAGGCCCACTTGTAAATGTTGGTGAGATGTCACCCCATTCATTGAAACCTGATTTTATCTTTGTGATCACTTGTCTGTCTTGTTTACTTTGGTATGGTCTCTGTTCTATGTTTTCTGAGGTAGGAAAGTTCTGGGTGAGAGTGGCAGCTCACTCAGCAGACTCTGGACTCAGCTTGCTGAGTGATAATGGCACAGAGTTCTGGTAGGGATAAACTGGGGGCCCATTAGTCCCCAACTCAGCCTTTGATTGTTGTCTAGTATTGTTTTAGAATTGGTACCAGTTTAAATGTGGATCCTTGTTTTTTGTGTTTATTTGTGTTTCTGTTATTCATTTGAACATCTCTGGGGGAATTTCAGGTGACCCCTTCGCCCCCAGCCTTCCTTCAACAGAAGGGATTCAAAAGACCAATTGGTGAAATGCCTTGCTAAACAAGCAAGCCCTGGGAAAATGAAGCTCAACAAAGGTACTTAGTTCAAAAGAAATATTGTCTTAAATTTTTGTTTAAAAACTTTAGAAAATGTATCTACAACTGATTTTGAATTTTGCACGCTTTTAAGATCTGTGTGAATGTGCTTTGTATGTGTTTGTGAACATGTTCAAGATAAAAACTGTCAGCAAGCTGTAACAATTGGGTGAATTTAAGCTTAAAATTCAAAAGGTTATAAGGTTTAGGGCTGGGAAGGTGGCTCAGTGGTAGAGCGCTTGCCTTGCAAAAGGTTACAAGGTTTGGACATTACCAAAAATTTTTAAAGAATTTTCACATTGTTTTAAATGGCGTATTAAGGATTCTTTAACTTGAAAATTAGAAAATCTGATATTTTAGAATGCATAAGGCTGTTTACACTGTAATTAAGATATCTGGCTTAACAAAAAGGAGAAACTTAGAAGCCAACGGAAGACCTATCTTTATGAGTGAGGGGTGAACAGGCTGAAATGCAGTTCGGCTGGTCATGCATGGTGGAACAGGCCCTGAGAGGAGTCCACGCATGGTGAAAGAGGGCAAACTGGCACAAACGCAGTTCATCTAACTCTAGAGTTGGTTTGAGTACGCGCCCATTCCATAGGAGGGGCCGAGTGGCCCATATTTTTTTTGTCCCTTTTCCCTGCAGATAGACACTGGAAATATGATGGTAAAAATAAGTGATGTGGGCTGGGAAGGTGGCTTAGTGATAGAGTGCTTGCCTTGCATGCATGAGGCCCTGGGTTCGATTCCTCAGCACCACATAAGCAGAAAAGCCAGAAGTGGCACTATGGCTCAAGTGATAGAGCACTCCCCTTGAGCTAAAGAGCTGAGGGACAGTGCCCAGGCCCAGAGTTCAGGCCCCATGACCAAAAAACAAAAACAAACAAAAAAAGAGTGATGTGATGATTTGATAGCATTGCTAAAACTGCCCCTTGGATGTGTTAAAATTAAGATTAAGAAGGCCTTAAAAAGAGAGTTAAAAAAGTTTATCTGTATAATGTGATTTGCTCTCAATGATATTCTGCAATTGGATTTTTTTTTAAAGCATACAGGTGTTAAGTCTAGCTTTTTGGTACAGTGATGGTGATTGTAATTCTTATATTAAGGAAAAGTTGTCATTTGAGTTTAAAAGTTTTAATGTTTATCTGTTTTAAAACAAGCAGCCAAGAGGAAATGAGTGACACCTAGCCTCATGAGTTCAAGGGATTTTTCAAAATGCAACTAAAAACTAAAGTATAGAATATTAAAACAGAGATTATGGGAGGCTTAAAAATTAGGAATTGATTTCTGTATATAAAGTTTAAAAGTAAAATTGTTCTTAACATTTGCCTCAAAATGGAAAAAGGAAAATTAAGATTACCAAAATAATTACTTAATTCCTATTTCAGTTCACTCTTATAGTTTTGTTTTGTTTTTGTTTTTGGGTCCGGTTGTGGGGCCTGAACTCTGGGCCTTGGCGCTGTCCCTCAGCTTTTCAGCTCAAGGCTAGCGCTCTACCACTTGAGCCACAGCGCCACTTCCGGCTTTTTTCTTTTTGCTTATGTGGTGCTGAGAAATTGAACCCAGGGCCTTAGGCATGCAAGGCAAGCGCTCTACCACTGAGCCACATTCCCAGCCCCTCTTATAGTTTTTTTTGGTAACAGTTCCCAGCAGGCCCACAAAAAGGAGTGAGGATTCTTGTAAGTTTGTCAGATGTAACTTTGGCTCTTAATAGGTTTTGGGTAAGAGCATGCTTAAAAGCTACTTCTATGTTGACCACCTTGTTGCTTTTAATTGGAGTAAAGTGGCCTTTTATAAGACTCATTGATCTGCAAACTGGTTCGAAACCAGCCTTAGCTGAAAAAGGTCCCTGTGAGACTGTCACCTCTACTCAGCCAGCAGAAGGCTGAAAGAGCAAGCAGAGTTGCTTTAGGACTCAAAGTGGCAGAGTGCTAGAATTGAGCTGTAGAGCTGAGGGACAGTGCTCAGGCCCTGAGTTCAAGTCCAGCAACCAACTAAGGGAAATGCCAATGAGGCATTTTTCCCAGTGTGGAAAAGACACTTGTGGGACAAAAGCAATGGAGGACCATCCAGAAGCAGTAAGCCACTGCTTAGATGGCAGAAATAATGTCAGATCCTAGAGTCATTTGTGCGTGGCCCTTCAAAAACTGGTCAGAGCCAGGAGGTCATGGGAAGATAGTTTGTAAGCATGCCTAATGTCCATGACTATCTACCTTGGAAGGGACAGGAACTTGTCAGTCATCTGTGATAGTACTAAAAAGCTAAGGTTGTAAAATGTGGAGGATAGTTTAAATCCCAACCCCTGTATGTGCCAAAAGCCCTAATTAGCAGTAACTTTTGAGCTGACACCAGCTACATGAAATTCATCTGTTCAGGAAAAAAGTTTGTAAACCTGAGAGTGTGTTTCTATTGATACCTGTCTAAAGGCCTGCACAGGTAACTTAGGCATTGTTAGGGTCACTAGAGATCACATTCCTAAGCCATCCAGAAAGATGCTTTTGCAAACCAGAGTGCTAAACAAGCTACACTGCTGTAGACAGAGAAAAGGTCTGTGCATTTGTCAAAAGTTAAAATATTGTTCTTAATGACATCTAACCCTGGTAACCTCTTTCTAAAATAGACTAAGGTTATAGGTTCCTGGCTAGGTAGGATCAATACCCCTGAGTCAGCTTGAAGAAGTGACAGAAGATGAATCTTCACCCATCATTCCCTTTTAAGAACAAGGAACCCGAATCACTTTTGAAAAAATGTGGCACAATAGACAGAAGGAAAAGGCATGAGAAATAGTAGTATAGGCCTGAGCCCTCTATATCTGCCTAGAAAATCCTAGCCTTATTAAAAGAACTATCTAGTTAAAAAAAGTTGTCATCTTGGTAAATTGCCCTGGGCTATTGTCTAAATGGTCTTAAAAACTAGTGGGATCACAGCCTGCCAGGTCTATGTACTGTATCCTTATTCAGTCTGTGTAGGAATTTGCAGCCCAGCACAAGGTGTGACAGTCCCTTGGAGCCACTGAGAGATGCTGCTGCTGCTGCTGCTGCAGCAGCAGCACACCCTAATGGGTAAAGTTTGACAACAGCCTGACAATCACCTGGAGGAAATCTACATCATCACCCAGACCACCTCCAACCATAGTAAAAGTAGACTGAACTCCTGCCTGATTCCATCACCTGAGACGGCTTCCCTGTTGAAAGCTGCTAAAACTAAGATCTTGTGGTGAAAGACCTGGACTCGAGACAATTTGGACTCGAGACAATTCCCTCCCCCCCGCCCCCGACCACCAGAGACCAAGACCAATGTAAAGGCAAAAAGAGTCAGTTATTACAAGCTCAAGCTTAGTCCTCCAAGCACTTGGTAACCGGTGACGCTAAGAGGCCCCAAACCCAGGGTTGCAGCACTTTTTATACACTTTTTAGGGAAGGCAGGGGCTTTGCATACACCATAGCATCTTGTAACAAATCATTACACATCACGGGAAAATCATAAAATAATTCTATAGTATGATTGGTGCACTACAAAGCGGGAAAGGACCAGAAACCGGTTGTTGATTAGATTTCAGGGCTGATGTACTTTAAACCGGTTGGCTTGCACCACAGGGGAGTCTCAAGGAGATACGTGCTAAACTGCAGGGTTCCTTTCTCAACAAACATCATGCCCTCCAGCACCTGCCTGCCTGTGGTTTTCCCAAGGATTGTTTATGTTCTTAGGAATTGTTTCTTCTGTTCATTCCTCCTGGTCAGCTGCATAACTCATACCTCAGAAGATGATCACTAGCTCAAGATGGAGTCACCCAGGCCTCAGGCTCTTCAGTGGGATGTTCTTTTGGTGATATCCAGTAACTTTCTCTACTCCCACAGTGGATATTGGGGGCAAGGATATCACTGGCTTGCCTCAGGCACTTCAGGGCATAGTGACTGGAAATCCACTCTATAGTCACAGCCTAGTTTGGCTCTGGTATGGTAATAATCTGCTTGCTCCTGAGTGTGTGTTATCAAGGCAGGTAGTAAAAGGAATGATCCAGCCCTGCTCTTAGCCTTAAAATCTAGCAAGCTTATCCATCCCAGTGGTGCCTTGAGGCTGTTCTGAGATTACTTGGTTCTGCAAACCAAAGGAAAAATGGGCAGTTTTAAACTCTAGCCACAAAGAAACTCAAGGAATTGTAAAGAAGAGGAGGGTAGTAAAGAAAGCCTTGGGATGGGTCAGTGCCCAAGACTTGAGTTCAAGCTCCAGGACTAACACAACAAATAAAAAAAGAAAGTACAAAGAATGGAAGGCAGGAAGGAAGGCAGGAAGGCAAGGAAGGCAGGAAGGAAATTCCAGCAGAGGGCTCTAGAATGTAGAAGTCTTATGTCTCAGGTTCAAAGTCATGAAGTAGATTTCACCACCTGATGGCAGCATTGTCCCACAACTGTGAGATGTATGTTGAACTAACTAAACCCCTTCTAAGACTCCAAGAATAAAGAGCCACTGGCATGAGCCACTGGCACTGGCAACGTGTGGTTTTCGTCTTTTAAAGCGCCCAGGCCTAGCTGGGCACCTAGTGGTTCATGCCTGTAATCCTAAACTACTCAAGAGGCTGGAACTGAGGATCTCATTTCAAAGTCAGCCAGGGCAGGGAAGTCTTATCTCCAATTAACCACCAGAAAACTGGCAGTGGTGCTGTGGCTTAAGTGGTAGAGCACTCGCCTTGAGCTAAAGAGCTCAGGGACAGCTCCCAGGCCCAGAGTTCAAGCTCCATGACCAACAACAATAACAAAGAAGCTATGTACTAGGGGCTGGGAATGTGGCATAGTAGTAGAGTGCTTGCCTAGCAAGTCTGAAGCTCTAGGTTCGGTTCCTCAGTACCACATAACAGAACAAGCTGGAAGTGGCAATGTGGCTCAAATGGTAGAACGCTAGCTTTGAGCAAAAGAAGCTCTGGTGAGTTCAAGCCTGAGGACTGGCAAAAAAATAAAAAATAAATAAAAGAAAAATCAATGCTGGCTTTGTTTGGGGCTACAAGTCTTGGAGACAGGAGTTGGCCTGCAGATGCCAACTTGTTTTTCTTTTTCTTTTCTTTTTTCTTTTTCTTTCTTTCTTTCTTTTTTTTGCCAGTCCTGGGGCTTGAACTCATGGTCTGAGCACTGTCCTTGATCTTCTTTTGCTCAAGGCTAGCACTCTACCACTTGAGCCACAGCACCGCTTCCAGCTTTTTCTGTGTATATGGTACTGAGGAATCGAACCCAGGGCTTAATATATGCTAGGCAAGCACTAAGCTACATTTCTAGCCCCCAGGTGCTGGCTTTCTAATAGATTCCGGATTCCATCTCTCAAAAGGTGACTTCTCTGTTTCTCACCACATAGCAACACTCTCCCTTAGCTTTGTGTGTGTGTGTGTGTGTGTGTGTGTGTGTGTGTGTGAGAGAGAGAGAGAGAGAGTCATGGGACCTGGGTGTTATCCCTACATTTTTCTGCTGAAAGTTAGCACTCTACCTCTTTAGTCATAGCATCACTTCTGGTTTTCTGGTGGTTAATTGAAGATATGAGTGTCACCAACTTTTGTGCCTGGTCTGACTTTGAACAGAGATCCTCAGATCTCAGCCTCCTGAGTAGCTAAGATTACAGGTGTGAGCCACTGGTGCCAGGCTAGCATTTTTTTCCTCAAGGCTAATACTCTACCCCTTGAGCCACAGCTCTATTTCCTGCTTTTTTTGCAGGCTAACTGGAGATAAGAACCTAGATTTATCTGCTAGGCTGGCTTCAAACCATGATCTAAAGATTTCAACCTCTTAGTCCTGAGGTAAAATCAGTGCCCTATTCAGGATTGCATTTCCTGTTTGGGGTCTTTTGTAGTTATAGGAGAACTTTAGGATTATGCTTCCTAGTTTTGTTTTGTTTTGTCAGTCCTGGGGCTTGAACTCTGGGCCTGAGCACTGTCCCCCAGCTCTTCAGCTCAAGGCAAGTGCTCTACCACTTAAGCTGCAGTGCCACTTCTGGTTTTCTGGTGGTTTATTGGAGATAAGAGTTTCACTGACTTTCCTGCCCGGGCTGGCTTTGAACCGTGATCCTCAGATCTCAGCCTCCTGAGTAGCTAGGATAACAGGTGGCTCACTCAGCCACCAGCGCCCAGCTTATACTTCCTAGTTCTATGAATGCCATGCTATTTTGATGGTGATTGCATTGAATCTGTAAGTCACCTTGGCTGGTGAAAACTTGGAGCTTGAACTCAGAGCCTGGCCACTCTTCCTGAGCTTTTTTTCCCCCCTCAAAGCTAGTGTCATCAGATGCAGTGAAGATTTGTGAAGTTTTCTTTTAAAGTAGGGACTCTTCACTTAGGGTCCTTGACTTTGATTGCAGAATAAGAATTTCAGAGGTCGGGGCTGGGAAGGTAGAGTGCTTGCCTTGCAAGCATGCGGCCCTGGGTTCGATTCCTCAGCACCACATAAGCAAAAAGAAAAAAGCCGGAAGTGGCGCTGTGGCTCAAGTGGTAGAGTGCTACCCTTGAGCTGAAGAGCTGAAGGACAGCGCCCAGGCCCAGAGTTCAGGCCCCGACCGGCAAAAAAAAAAAAAAAAAAAAATAGAATTTCAGAGGTAGGCACCAGGGATTCACCCGTGTAATCCTAGCTACTCCGGAGGCTGTGATCTGAGGATCACAGTTCCAAACTAGCCCAGGCAGGCAAGTCCATGAGACTCTTATCTCCAATAAACTACTCAGAAAAAGCCTGAAGTGGTGTTGTGGCTCAAGTAGTAGAGCACTAGCCTTGAGCTGAAGAGCTGAGGGACAGCGCCCAGGCCCAGAGTTCAAGCCCATGACCGACAAAAAAAAAAAAGAAAGAAAGACTTTCCAAATTGTGCAACCTGGAGACAGCTCAGAGCTAGTCTTTTAAAGGCAATAACTACATCCCTTTTGATAAAGAAGTACAGGCTTTTGTTTTTTGGGTTTTTTTTTTTGAAGCATACAGAAGCAATACTGAGTATTAATAGTAAATTTAGACTTACAGGGATGGAACATTATTTTGGGGGGTGCGCTCACAGTGGGTTTACAGAACACACTGAACAAACAACTTGTTTTTCACAGAACTGCTAAGCAAACAACGGCTCTGGAGGTTAGGAGCCTTTTTCCTTTGGAGAACAAAAATGGCCTTAGTTCTGTCAGGCTTAAGGTTATAAGCTGCTTCAAAGGCACGGGGCTTGGGCTGGGAAGGTAGCTCACTGGTAGAGGGCTTGCCTGGCATGCATGAGGCCCTGGGTTTGATTCCTCACCACCACGTAAGCAGAAAAAGCTGGAAGTGGAGCTGTGGCTCCAGTGGTAGAGCACTAGCCTTGAGCTGAAGAGCTGAGGGACAGTGCCCAGACCCAGAGTTCAGGCCCCATGACTGGCCAAAAACAAACAAACAAAAGGCATGGGGCTGACTTCAAAGTCATGCAAAGACAGGTGTTTTTATCTTTGCTCTAATCATTCCTGGTGATATACTTTCTGAGTTTTTGGATGTTTTGGGCATTTCTTCCAGGTAAGAATGCATCTGGCCATAAAACACATGCTTATCATTGAGATAAGGAAAGCATACTGTTGTCTCTCTTAGAAGCAAAGATAATGTTTCTGAGCTTTTAAATACCTAGTTTCTGAATTACCTTCACTGGGACTAATTTTTTCCAGTCCATGCTGCCTCATTTTCCCCTAAAATGACTTTGGTCCCTTAATCATAAGGGAAGTATATGAATAAATAGCTACTGTATTTGTTTTAAGCTTAAGTTTTTTGAATTCAGGCAGTCATTTACCATGCCTCATTTTCCCTAGTCCATCCTGCCTCACTAGCACTCTACCACTTAAGCAATATTTTACTTCCAGCTTTGTGGTGGTTAATTGGAGATAAGAGTCTCATGGGCTTTGCTGCCCTAGCTGACTTTGAACTGAAGTCTTCAGGTCTCAGCCTCCAGTGGAGCTAGGATTACAGGCATGAGTCACTGGTGCCTAGCAAACATTTTATTATTTCTCCCAATGCGTAAATGTAACAAGTTTTCCCATTTTTATATGATTTCTTTTATCTATGTATTGTAATTTTTATAGACGTCTTCTACTTTGTTTAAATTTATTCCTAGGTGTTTTATTTTTTGTAGCTCTTTTGAATAAGAGTCCTTTCATGATTGCTTTCTCAATAAATCGTTAGTATATTGGAAGTGGCACTGTGGCTCAAGTGGTAGAGCACTAGCCTTGATCTGAAGAGCTGAGGGACAGCGCTCAGGCCCAGAGTTCAAGCCACAACTGACAAAAAAATTTAAAAAATTAAAAAATAAAATAAATAAATCGTTAGTATAGGGAAATGCTGCTATAGCCAGGGACCAGTGGCTCATACCTGTAATCTTTGCTATTCTGGAGGCTGAGATCTGAAGATAGAGGTTTCAAAGCCAGGCTTAGCAGTAAAGCCCATGAGACTCTTATCTCTAATGAACCAGCAAAAAGCTGGAAAGGGAGGTATGGATCAACTCATAGAGCATTAGCCTTCAACAGAAAAGCTAAGCAAGAACATGAGAATCTGAGTTCAAGCCCAATACTTGTACACACACATGAGAGACTTCCTTTCCCACAGAGCTGAGGAAGATCTAACATTTTCTTCTGGCTTCCACAGATAATGCCCTTGTTTACCTATGACAAGGTGAAGCCTTTAAGTCTCTGTTCTCTGTTACAATCTGCAAGTCAGGTTCAAGCTATTTACTCCTTTGAAATGAGATAATCCCTGAGAAAAACATTTCCTGTGAGCTCACTGAGGTTTCTGCACCTCTAGGTTGTTTATTCCTTCCTATTAAAGTCTCAAGCCCGGTGCTGGGGGCTCAGGCCTGTAATCCTAACTACTCAAGAGGCTGAGATCTGAGGATTGAGGTTCAAAGCCAGCTCAGGCAGGAAATTCCATGAAATTCTTTTCTGTTTTTTTGTTGTTGTTGGTTTTGTGTTTTGTTTTGTTTTGTTTTTTTTTGGTTGGTCATGGGCCTGAACTCTGGGCCTGGGTGCTGTCCCTCAGCTCTTCAGCTCAAGGCTAGCACTCTACCACTTGAGCCACAGAACCACTTCTGGCTTTTTCTGTTTATGTGGTGCCAAGGAATTGAACCCAGGGCCTCATGCATGCAAGGTAACCATGAAACTCTTATCTCCAATAAACCACCAAAAAACCCAGAAGTGGTACTGTGGCTCAAGTGGTAGAACACTAGCCTTGAGCTGAAGAGTTGAGGGACAGAGCCTAGGCCCAAAGTTCAAGCCCAAGACCGACAAAAAAAAAAGTCTCAGGACAAAAACACCCTATGCAGAGGTTCTATGGCATTTCCTGAATTGATAGCCTAGATTATTTTTTGTAGGTTATGTAGCTTGAACTCAGAACCTAGACACTATCCCTGAGCTCTTCAGCTCAAGGCTGGTGCTCTTCTACTTTACCACTTCCAATTTTCTGGTGGTTAATGGGGATAAGCCTCTCATAGACAGGGATGGGAATGTAGCTTAGAGGTAGAGTGCTTGTATTGCATGCATGAAGCCCTGGGTTTGATTCCTCAGTACCACATAAACAGAAAAAGCTAACCTTGAGCAAAGAAGCTCAGTCCCCAGGCCCCAAGGACTAGCAAAAAAAAAAGAGTTGCACAGACTTTGTAGGGTCTTCTTCCATCCCACGAAAGAGGGACAGGATCCGAGGAAAGGTAAGTGCACTGCTCACCCATTCCCCAGCCTTCCTTAACCAGGGAGACAATCAGACGCCTCTCTTAGCCCAGGAGACAATCAGATGCAGCGGGGAGTCAAGTCAAGCAGGGGCTCATTTATTAACACACAGCAAGCACTTTTTAAAAGCAAAAAAGACCAGGTGGCATGGGGAGGAAAAGGAACCAACCAGTCACTGTAAAGGTCACACCCTATCATGCACCTAAGCTTCCATGAGCTGTTTACTCACTGAACGTAAATAAATCGGGCTCTGCCCACACAACTCCCTCTCTGCACCATCTTTGCTGCCCATGTGCCCCACAGACTTTCCTGCCCAGGCTGGCTTTGAGCCATAATCCTCAGATATCAGCCTCCTGAGTATCTAGGATTACAGGCATGAGCCACCAGCACCTGACTTAGATTTTTGACAGATCTACTGTTCATTGCTAGGCAGGTACTCTACCACCTATCCACTGGTGCCCAGCAGTAGCCTAGATTAGAATTCAACCTTAGGGCTGAGAAAGTGGCTTAGTGGTAGAGTGCTTGCCTAGCACGCATGAAACCCCGGGTTCAGTTCCTCAGTGCCACACAAACAGAAAAAGCCACAAGTGGTGCTGTGGCTCAAGTAGAGTGTTAGCCTTGAGCACAGAAAGGCTAAGGGACAGAGCCCAGTGAAGAGCCTAAGGCTTAAAGAGGCACAATAAAGGCCTAAGTAACTCCATTACAGACTAGCGACTATCTTGTGAGGTATGGATTATAAAAATAACCATGATAAATAGGTGGGCTAAAGACTTAAAGAGAAACTTCTCTGAAGAGGAAA
>NW_012267383.1:606208-661886 GCF_000151885.1 Dipodomys ordii
CAAAAAGGAAAACAATTCCCAGACAACTGAGACATAAATAATCCTTGGGCAAGCCACAGGAATTTTCTCCAGATGCATTGACCAAACACTGGGTGGCCATGCAGGACATGGTGACCCAGTAGCCAGATGGTTCCCGTCAACAACACATCAATAATAATAATAATCCATCGGGGCTGGGAAGGTGGCTCAGTGGTAGAGCACTTGCCTTGCATACATGAGGCCCTGGGTTCAATTCTTCAGCACCACATAAGCAGAAAAAAGCCGGAAGTGGCACTGTGGCTCAAGTGGTAGAGCACTAGCCTTGAGCTGAAGAGCTGAGGGACAGTGCCCAGGCTCAGAGTTCAGGCCCACGACTGGACCAAAAAAAAAAAATCAATCATATATGTGTAACTTAGTTTGCTTAAAATATTAGCCAATCATGTAATTTCTCATGTAACACTTCCTTAAGGCTGTTTGTTCAATACTATAAAAACAGTGCTGATTTTATGCTCAGGGTCTCTTAGTGTCACTGGTTACCGGGTTCAAGGACCAAGCTCGAGCTCTCAATAAATGACTCTTTTGTAATTTGCATTGGTCGTGGTCTCTGGTGGTCTTCGGGGGGTTTCAAGTCCAGGTATTACAGATGGGGGCTCGTCCGGGATCTCCTTCACAAGCCCACCCAGACACCTGTTCAGAGTGTTGCAAAGGACGACCAGTAAGTTAAGGCATTGCCGCTTTATAACTGTCTGGTATCTGTGTAGCCTGCAGGATTGGTATTGGAGTTGCCAAGAAGTCTTGGTGGACGCGCTATAAGGCAGCCAAAGGGACTGGTGGGAAATGTCCCCTGGATCCCGGGGAAGGTAAACTATCCACTAGTGCGGACATTTGGGTCCATCTGTAGTCCTGAACTGTCTGCTTGATAGTTTACAGGGTAGACTGTCCACTAGTGTGGACATTTGGGATTTATACCATCTGAAATCCAGCACTTTCTGTTTGACAGTCTACCACGCACATGCTGTTAACTGTGTCTTGTCTTTATGTTTGTGTGTTTGTATTGAGAATTTCATAAAACATTTCCTGTTTCAGATTCATCCTGATACTGACACCTGGAAACCCTGTTCGCCTCCGTTCAAAGCTGTTAGTGTTTGTTCTGTCCTTTGTCCAATAATAATTACTTTCTCTTTCAGACACTCTTGTTTTCTGCTTCGAAGGGTGAAATTTGGCTTAGAAAGTTGGCCCACTTAATGCAAAGCTGGAGTCAGGCGGTCTTCTACCGGATGGCACTGCTGAAACATCGCCAAGTGTCTCCGTCTACCCCTTTGGGATCTTAGACAGACCAGCCAATCCACACTTTTCTCCTTTGGACACCCTGAGTTGTGGTTATATCATAAATCCCCGACAGCACCACTTGTTTCGCTTTATGACATTTGTAATTGCTTTCCTCCTTTCTTCTGGTCTTGTGTGTGGATTGATATACATTGAAATGGGTCAAAACCAAAATACACCTCTTACCCCTCTTACCTTTCTAACAACCATTTTAAAGATGTTAAGGAAAGAGCTAACAATTTAGGTGTTGAAGTTAAAAAGGAAAAATTAATTACCCTGTTCAAGTCGGAGTGGCCTACTTTTGAGGTTGGATGGCCCCCTGAAGGAACTTTTGATTTAAACACCATTTGGAAAGTTAAACATAGAGTTCTCCCAGACAGCGCAGGGCACCCCAATCAGATTCCCTATCTTCTGGTATGGCAAAATTTGGTCCAGGAACCCCCAACTTTCCTTTTCTACCACCTCCTGTCGATAAAAACAAGATTTTAGCATTCAAAAAAGTTAAGTCAATTATCCCCTCAGCTCCAGCTCCCTTATATCCTATTCTACAGAAAGGGAGTGAGGATCTTCTTTCATTAGACTCTGACCTTCCTCTCTACCCTTCACTGCTGCCTCCTCCGCCCCCCTTGGAAGAAGGGAGGTGGCAGGAGGTGAGGAGCCAGGAGCCAGTAGCAGCTTGGAAGGGCCAGCAGGGAGTACTCGTGGTCGCGTTCAGAGGGCTGCCAGCCTGCGACTCCCTGACACAACTATGAGACTGCCACTCAGAGAAATTGGACCACTGGTGAAACCAGAGACCCCCGACTTCAATATTGGCCCTTCTCCACGAGTGACTTATATAATTGGAAAACACAAAATGCAAAATTTTCTGGTAATCCCAAAGATTTGATTTCTCTCCTAGACAGTGTAATGTTCACTCACCAGCCAACCTGGGACAATTGTCAGCAGTTTCTCCAGGTCTTGTTCACCACGGAAGAAAGAGAAAGAATTCAAACTGAGGCTAGGAATCTGGTCCCAGGGGATGACGGCAGCCCACGGTTAATTCTGATTTAATCAATGCATTTTTTCCACTAACCAGGCCTCTGGGTGATGATTGGGACTACAACACGGCAGAAGGTAGGGGGAGATACGGGTCTATGGCCAGACTCTAATGGCGGGTCTCAGGGCAGCAGCCTGTAAACCTACCAATTTGGCTAAAGTATATATGGCCCTTCAGGGAAAGAATGAGACATCCTCATGTTATTTAGAAAGACTAATGGAAGCATTTAGACAGTACACTTCTATCGATCCAGAAGTGCCAGAGAACCAGGCAGCAGTAGTAATGACTTTTGTAAACCAGGCAGCAGCTGATATTAAGAAAAAGTTACAGAAGCTAGAGAATTAAGAAGGAAAAAATGTACAAGAGTTACTGAGAGGGCTGGGAAGGTGGCTCAGTGGTATAGTGCTTGCCTTGCATGCATGAGGCCCTGGGTTCGATTCCTCAGCACCACATTAGCAGAAAAAGATGGAAGTGGTGTTGTGGCTTAAGTGGTAGGGTGCTTGCCTTGAGCTGAAGAGCTGAAGGACAGCACCCAGGCTCAGAGTTCAAGCCCAGGACTGGCAAAAAAAAAAGTTACTGAGAATAGCTCAAAAAGTTTATAATAACAGAGATACCCCAGAGGAAAGGCAGCTAAAAGCAACTAAGGAGATGACCAGGATGTTGACTGCAGCAGTAGGTGGGAACAGAGAAGGGCAAGAAAAAGGGAAGAAAACGTTACAACGCCCTAAAGGTCGAGGTCTACACAGAGGTCAGTGTGTTTACTGCCAAGAAATAGGCCATTAGGCTGGGAAGGTGGCTCAGTGGTAGAGCGCTTGCCTTGCATGCATGAGACCTTGGGTTCCATTCCTCAGCACCACATAAGCAAAAAGAAAAAAGCTGGAAGTGGTGCTGTGGCTAAAGTGGTAGAGCGCTAGCCTTGATCTGAGGAGCTGAGGGACACTGCCCAGGCCCAGAGTTCAGGCCCTAGGACCAGACCCCCCCAAAAAAAAAGAAAAGAAAAGAAAAGAAATAGTCCATTGGGCCAAGGAGTGCCCTAAGAAAAGGGAACTTCGATCAAAGCAGTGGCAGCCCCAAAGGACCTTGACACTAATGCCTAACAGTCCTGCTGATAATTGTGGAGAGCTGCGGGAGCAGAGACCAAAGACGGCTGCAAAAGCAACATTGTAGCTAAAATGGCGGGGCCGCGTGGTGCGGCTGCGACCTAAGATGGCGCGGGCTCCCGCCTTCCGTCTTCCCGGTGACGAGTGCTCTCTGTAAAAAACAACTCCTTATATGGCTATGACTTGGCTCCTAGTTTGCTTCCATGTTTGCAGCCCTATCAGTATATGCCACATGGCGCTTCAGGATTGGCCATCCAGGAGGCTTATAACCGGAGCGCGGGGGCGGATGGGGAGGAGAAGCAGGAGAAACAAGGAGAAACAGGAAGAAGCAGGAAGAAGCGGGCAGGAGAGAAGTAGGAGAAAAGAAGCTGTAAACAAGGTCCTGAATAAACCGCCTGAAAGAAGAACCTGTTGTCGCGTCATCCTTGCGGGTCGAGGCGGTCGCGACAGATAATGAATAGGGACGTCAGGGTTCTGTTCCCCTCCCTGAACTCTGAAAGTGGAGGGGACTCCAGTAAAGTTCCTAGTGGATACCAGGGCTGAATACTCAGCTTTAATAAAGCCCCAAGGAAAACTTTCAAACAAAACTTCTTGGGTGCAAGGAGTCACAGGGATTAAATGATACTCATGGATCACCGAAAAAACAGTGGACCTGTGGACAGGACCAGTGTCCCACTCATTCTTGGTTATTCCAGAGAGCCCTTATCTCTTATTGGGAAGAGACTTGTTAACCAAGGTCAGTGCACAGATTCACTTATAACCAGAAGGTCCCCAGGTGGAGGATGCTCAAGGAAGACCAATACAAGTATTGACTCAGGGCCTGGAAGATGAGGACCGGTTGCTCCAACCACCCTAGACTCCTTACCAAGAAATCACCTATTGGCTGGAAAGGTATCCAGAAGCATGGACAGAGACTGGAGGAGTGGGACTAGCGAAGCATAGACCAGCTCTCTTCATTGAGGTAAAACCAGGGGCTGACCCAGTCAGAGTCCAGCAGTACCCTATGTCCATGGAAGTTCGGGTGGAGATAACACCCCACATTAGGCATCTGCTAGAACTGGATATACTGCAATCCTGTCAGACGGTGTGGAACACTCCCCTGCTACCAGTCTGCAAACCCAACTCCAATGAATATAGGCCAGTTCAGGACTTAAGGGAGGTCAATAAAAGGGTAATGGACATTAACCCCACTGTACCCAATCCCTACAACCTCCTGAGCACCCTACCTCCAACAGTGGTACATGGTATTAGATTTAAAAGATGCCTTTTTCAGCCTACCCTTGGCACGTAAAAGTCAAGATCTCTTCACCTTTGGACAGACGTCGAAACAGGTATTAATGGACAACTGACCTGGACCAGACTTCCTCAAGGATTTAAAAACTCACCAACACTCTTTGATGAAGCCCTGCATGAGGACTTAGGTGAGTTTAGCAGAAGCTACCCTGGCTGACTTTGTTGCAATATGTGGATGACAAATTAATTGCGGCTGAAACGGAAAGAGAATGCATCCAAGGAATTGAGGATTTACTCCAGACTTTGGGAAGCCTTGGTATCGAGCATCGGCCAAGAAAGCTCAAATCTGCAAATCAGAGGTAAGTTATTTGGGCTATTTATTGAAAGGGGGGCAGCGGTGGCTCACAAAAGCAAGAAAAGAAACTGTCCTTAAAATTCCAACACCCCAGTCACAGCACCAAGTAAGGGAGTTTTGGGGATTGGCCGGCTTTTGCCGTCTGTGGATTCCTGGGTTTGCAGAGCTGGCTAAACCTCTTTATGAGGCTACCAAAGAAGAGCGGCCGTTTTTATGGACAGAGGAGGCTGAACAAGCCTTTGAACAGATAAAAACAGCCTTACTATCAGCCTCAGCATTGGGACTCCCTGATGCTACTAAACCCTTTTATCTGTATGTGGCTGCACATAATGGGATAGTGAAAGGAGTCCTAGCCCAATATTTAGGCCTGTGGAGAGACCAGTAGCCTATCTATTAAAGAAATTAGACCCAGTGGCAACAGGATGGCCACCATGCCTGAGAATGATAGCAGCTACTGCTCTAATGGTAAAAGATGCAGATAAACTATGTGACCACTTCCACGCTATTGAGGGTGTGTTAAAGCAGCCACCAGATCGATGGCTCAGCAATGCCCAACTAACCCATTACCAAGGACTGCTACTCAATCCTCTCAGAATTAATTTCCAGGCTCCCTCCATTCTCAACCTGGCGACTCTGCTACCAGATCCAAACTAAACATGCCACTACATGATTGCTTAGAGATCCTGGCACAAGTTCATAACATCTGAGAGGACTTAAGGTATCAGCCATTACTGGACGCTGAACTCATGTGGTTTACAGATGGGAGCAACTTTGTTCATCAGGGACAGAGGTATACGGGAGCAGTTGTAGTGACTGAGACCGATGTGGTTTGGGCTGAACCTCCACCAGTAGGCACATCAGCCCAGAGAGCCAAGTTAATAGCCCTGACCCAAGCACTAACGCTGGGAAAGGACAAAAGACTGTGTACACTGACAGTAGGTATGCATTTGCAACGGCTCATATACAAGGAGCTATCTACAAAGAAAGAGGATTATTGACAGCAGAGGGAAAGACCATCAAAAATAAAGATGAGACCTTGGTCTTAATTACTGCTCTTTGGTTGCCTAAGAAGGTAGCCATTGTTCATTGCCCTGGACATCAAAAACCTAAAGATGCTGTGAGTAAAGGCAATAACCTGGCCAGCAGAACAGCCCAGGAAGTGACATTACAAGGAGACTCTATAATGATGATAAACCTTCCAGACCCTGGTGCAAGAACTCTCTCGGACACTCCAAAATACACCACAGAAGACTTGAAGTGGATTGATCAACTACCAATGGCACAATGCCTAAATGGTTGGTGGAGAGACTCCAAGAGCAACATTATCTTGCCAGAGCAGTTAGGGAGTAAAATACTGCTCAAGTTGCATCGGAGCACCCATATGGGTTCAGGAGCACCCATATGGGTTCAAGGAAGATGCAAGATCTGGTGAGAAATACTGGACTTAGGATCAAAAATGGCCATGCTAAAATAGAACAGATTGTCAGGGACTGTAAGGCATGTCAACTGACTAATGCAGGGAAAAACCAGATGGGACCAGGCAGTCGAATAAGAGGAGATAGACTAGGAACCTACTGGGAAGTGGACTTCACTGAAATCAAACCTGGCGAGTATGGATATAAATATCTGTTAATTTTTATAGATACCTTTTCAGGATGGGTAGAAGCCTTTCCTACAAAGCGCGAAATGGCACAAGTGGTGGCTAAGAAGTGGCTGGAAGAGATCTTACCCAGGTTTGGCTTCCCTCTTATGATAGGATCAGATAATGGACCAGCCTTCATGTCCAAAGTAAGTCAGGGACTTGCAAATGCTCTTGTTGCAGATTGGAAATTGCATTGTGTTTATAAACTCCAAAGTTCAGGACAGGTAGAAAGGATGAATAGAATTCTAAAAGAGACCCTGACCAAATTGACCATGGAGATTGGTGGTGACTGGGTAACTCTCCTTCCCTTTGCCTTATACAGGGTATGCAACTCCCCTTTTTAAAATTGGTCTTTCTCCTTAAAATTGTATTTGGAGTGCCCCCTCCCATAATTCCTAATTTGTCAGAACAGTTGCTTAGAGAAGATGATGACTCCGAACTTTTGTTCTCCCTCAGAACCCTGCAGAGGGCCCACCTTGATGTCTGGCCTAAACTGAGGGTGCTTTACGAATCGGGCCCTCCACCCATCCCACATCACTTCCGCCCCAGTGACTGGGTCCTGGTAAAAAGACACCGACAGGAAAACCTGGAGTCACGGTGGAAAGGACCTTATGTGGTCATCTTGATGACTCCAACAGCCCTCAAAGACGACGGCATGGCTACCTGGATCCACCATTCACATGTGAAGCCTGCAGATCCCATAGTGGATTTCGTAAAGAACCCAGAGTGGCAAGTTTCACACTCCAAAGACAATCCTTTAAAGCTCAAATTGAGCCGTAAAAAGACTTAGTCATGAAATGGTTGTTTATGTTTACCTTACTTGGAAATTGTATTAGCATAATAGTAAGTGCCAGCAATCCTCATAGCCCATATAATTGGACTTGGACTGTTAGTAATCAGGTAATGGGTAAACATTGCCCTCTGGCTGTGAGAGAGGGACTGTCCCTATGGTTTCCAGACAAGCTTACATTTAACTTGTGCCAGCTTGCTGATGGAGTGTGGGAAGGACCTAGGCTGATGGAATGTAGATGGAGACACTGGTATGTATGCCCAGGGGAAGGGAGGACTAGTAATTGTGGAGGACCAGAGGACTTTTACTGTAAGAGCTGGGGCTGCAAAACAAGTACCTCAGGAAAATGGAAAGGAAAGGGAGACCTTGTTACATCCATCAAATCAGGACCAGTGGGCATCCCGTTTAATGGGATGCCTGTGCACCAACAAATTAGGGTCTCCCAGGAATCTGATGCCAGAGTGGAAGTTCGGTTCACAGACAAGGGCAAACAAGCCCTAGAATTGGAATTAGGAAAGACTTGGGGACTAAGATTGTACAGATGGGGAGAGACACATGATGGCATTCTCATAAGCCTACAAGCAATTGCCACAGCCAGTTATTCCCCTTCAACGATGGGACCAAACACAGTTTTAAAACCAGTCTCTGCCATAAAACCCATAGCAGGAGAAAAGAAAAAGCCCCAGGTTGTAGTGACCCCATCTCCTCTGAAAAGAGACCCTTTCAGGGAGAACATCCCCTTGCTGGAGGACTCCTTATGGCAGCTGTTGGTTCAACCTTACAATGTGATCAATCAGACCCGTGCTGATATTACAAGTTCTTGTTGCATGTGTTATGATATGAGGCCTCTATTTTATGAGGGTATTGCAGTGGTACAGAATGGAAATAATGCTAAAACAAGCAAATCATGCAGATGGGAACCAAAGGAATCAAAACTTACTCTGCAGGCAATTATAGGACAAGGGTTATGTGTGGGACGAATACCAACTAACTTTACTCACTTATGTAATCAGACCCAAGAATGGATTCCAGGGGAAGGATACCTCCCCAACATGCTTGGTGGGCATGTTCAACTGGCCTAATCCCCTGTGTCCACTTAGAAGTTTTAAACAGGACAAACAGCTTTTGTGTCACGGTACAACTTATCCCACGACTGCTCTACCATTCTCAGGAAGACATTATGATAAAAATGTCCGCAGCAAGCTATTGGCCCAGAAGAGCTAAAAGAGAAATAATAACAGCAGTAACAATTGGGCAGTGGGCTTAGCTGGACTAGGAACTGGGGTGGCATCTCTAATTACTCAGAGAACATCTTATGCTAGCCTTCGTGCTGCTATAGATGAGGATATCAAAAACCTGGAAAGCTCTATAGGCTATCTTCAAAAATCACAGGACTCCTTAGCCGAGGTAGTGCTACAGAACAGACGAGGGCTGGACTTAATTTTCTTACAGCAAGGAAATCTATGTGCTGCCCTCAGGGAAGAATGCTGCTTCCACACTAAACACTCTGGAGTTGTAAAAGAGTCTTTAGCTAAAGTAAGAGAGGGACTAACAAAACGAGAAAGAGAACAAGAAGAAGGATGGTTTGAATCATGGTTAATTATTCCCCTTGAATAACCACCTTAATATCCATTCTGTTGGCCCCCTTATCATCCTGGTACTTGTGTTCACAGTAGGGCCTTGCATTGTAAATCGACTAGTAATTTTTTTTTGTTGTTGTTGTTTTGTCGGTCGTGGGGCTTGAACTCTGGGTCTGGCACTGTCCCTCAGCTCTTCAGCTCAAGGCTAGTGCTCTACACTTGAGCCACAGCACCACTTCCACCTTTTTCTGCTTATGTGGTGCTGAGTAATTGAATCCAGGGCCTCATGCATGCAAGGCAAGTACTCTACCACTGAGCCATCTTCCCAGCCCCTTAAAAATAAGGAACGCATCAATACCGTGCAGCTGATGGTATTGAGAATGCAGTATCAATTAATTCCTAACAAAAGACATACTGCAGGCCCGTAGGACCATGATTGGCCCTTAAGGTGCATAATAGAAAAGGGGGAATGAAGAGCCTAAGGCTTAAAGAGGCACAATAAAGGCCTAAGTAACTCCATTACAGACTAGCAACCATCTTGTGAGGTATGGATGATAAAAATAACCAGGAGTTTGACCCAGAAATGACACAAAAAGGAAAACAATTCCCAGACAACTGAGACATAAATAATCCTTGGGCAAGCCACAGGAATTTTCTCCAGATGCATTGACCAAACACTGGGTGACCATGCAGGACATGGTGACCCAGTGGCCAGATGGTCCCGGTCAACAACACATCAATAATAATAATAACCAATCATATATGTGTAGCTTAATTTGCTTAAAATATTAGCCAATCATGTAATTTCTCATGTAACACTTCCTTAAAGTTGTTTGTTCAATACTATAAAAACTGTGCTGATTTTATGCTCAGGGCCTCTTAGCGTCACCGGTTATCAAGTTCCCGGAGGACCAAGTTCGAGCTTGCAATAAATGACTCTTTTGTAATTTGCATTGGTTGTGGTCTCTCGTGGTCTTCGGGGAGTCTTGAGTCCAGTTATAACACCCAAGTCCTGAGTTCAAGCCCCAGGACTGGCAAAAAAAAAAACAAAACAACCCTCAATCTCATAGGTTACTGATGGCTCACACCTATAATCCTAGCTATGCAGGAGGCTCAACTTTGAGGACTGCAGCATGAAAGTTTGTGAGACTCTTTGTTTTGTTTTGTTTGGTTTGGTTTGATTTGGTTTGGTTCCAGTCGTGGGGCCTGAACTCTGGGTCTGGGTGCTGTCCCTCAGCTCTTCAGCTCAAGGCTAGCGCTCTACCACTTGAGCTACATCACCACTTCCGGCTTTTTTCTTTTTGCTTATGTGGTGCTGAGGAATCGAACCCAGGGCCTCATGCATGCAAGGCAAGCGCTCTACCACTAAGCCACCTTTCCAGTCCTATGGGACTCTTATCTACAATTAACAACCAAAATGCAGGAAGTAGAGCTGTGCCCCAAGTGGTAAAGTGCTTGCCTTTAGAAAAAAATAGCTCAAGGAAAGCACCCATACTTTGAGTTCAAGCCCTAGGTCTGGATCATGTGCGTGCATGTGTGTGTGTGTGTGTGTGTGCGCGCACACACACACAAATGTACAAATGTCCACTACCCAAGGTGATTTACAGATTCCATGTAATCACTATCAAAATACAATGACATTCAAAGAACTAGAAAGCAATCCTAAAATTCTTATGGAACTAAAAAGACCCCAAGTAGTGAATTAAGGATATTGGAGCTAATTAATGCTGTCTTTGCATCTTAATAAAAGTTAATAGAAGATAGGACTTTCTGAAAACTCTAGAGGTGATAGAGGACATTCTTTGGATTGTAAAAATGTCATGAGTTGTTGAACTTCAGGAAAGTCAAGCTTCCCCTAGATAGCTGGGGTCCTAATGGCTCCTGATTTTTACCTGGATAGTTGGTTTTGCCAATGCATAACACTTTTATTAGGAATAAGTATCCACATTTAGTCTGCTTTGCCTATGAATAACAGTTTTGTTAAGGCTGTTAATGCTTGGTCTCCACCCCAAGCATGTGGTTGCTATCTTTAAAAGCTTAGACAAGCTCTGTGTGGGGCCGCTAGTCTTTGAGACAGAGTCTACCATGCAGTCTTTTGATAAAGAGTCCACCATGACCTTTTAATAAAGACTCCCAATTTGATCTTGCAAAATGTGGCATCTCTGTTGTGTACATTTGGAGGTCCCAGTGAGATCCCAGTGCCAAGAAGGGCATCTGGATTGCTTAAAGCCTCTGGAAGATAGTCTTGATGATGCAGCTGTCAATGGATGGGAAACTCCTAGGGGAGGTGCCCCCTGAAAGATGCCAGGGCCATGGCATCTTTCTGCCACTCTATCAGTCTGGTCATGGACACCAGACATGCCATCCAAAATCTTTTTGGAGTCACTCAAAAATCTTCTGGAATTAAGTTTCTATTTCTCTGTCCTATTTTCTACTGGTATGTTTTTCTGGTATCTGTGGATAGATCCATTTGGAAATGGAAGAGATAAAGGGAATAGACAAGCTCTGATCAGGTGAGGAGGTTCTGATGCATTGAGTGGGAGTGGCTCACTTCACAGACTCTTACTGTAAAGAGATCTGCAGTGTCTGTGGTGGGAGATCTGTGGATCAAGGTCCACCCAGATTCCTCTCTTACAGTAGGAGTTCTGAGTTTGGGGGGAGGCACTCATGGTGGGAAAGGCCTCAACTCAGCTGGCCTTAGTTTCTGTGTTTGTCTTGGTCTTGACTCTCTTGTTCTGTTTGGTCTTGTGTATAGATGGGGGAACTCAGAGTCTGCTATGTGCTATGTCCCCTCTGCGAGGAAGCAGTCTAGAGTGGGAGGGCAGCTGAGGCCTGGTTCAAACAAGTAGCTAATAATAGCAGATTAAAAGTCATAAAGTACTCCTGACTAAAATTGACATTGGTGAAAGACAGGCCTTCAAATGGGCTAAGAGATTAGCTTCAGGTAACCCCTCTTCCCTTCCTCCAACTAAAGGTATTCTATGGTCAATTGATATGCTTACACAGCAAGTCCTGGAGAAAAGAGGCAAGGCTAGAGTGCTTTATCATCTGTAAGAGTAAGATTGGCAAACTATTTCTTGCTACTGGAAAATGTATGGCCCATACTATGTTTGCACACTTTAAGCTCTTTGTGCACACATGTGTGTGTGTGTGTGTGTGTGTATGTGTGTGTGAACACAAGAAAATCTGGTATTTTAATGCATAAAGCTGTTTGTACTGTAATCAAGAATTACCCAGCTTAGCAAAAATGTAAAGTTAAAGGACTTAGGATTTATTTCCCCCACTGTTAAAATTTTGGGCTGTGTCAGAATTTGTGTTTAAAGGTATCACTGTTAAAGACACTGACTGTTCTGCCTATTTGTTTGGAACTGCTTTGGATTTTATCTCAGTCAGAGATCAGAGGAAGGGACATGGAAAACTGAGGGTGGGCCTGTGGGCCTGTCTTTGGTGGTGAGGGGTGATCTGGCAAAGGTGCAGCTCAGCCGGCCCTCACATGGTGGGACAGGCCCTAGTGGGGGCCCACACATGGTGGGGGAGAGGCCGAGCTGGGACAAAGGTGCTTCATCTAACCTGAAGGAGTCAGATGGGTATGTGCCCAATCTATAGGATGGACCGGGTGGCCCATCTTCATCTTGTCTTTTTCCTTGCAGACTGACACTAAAAATCTGATGGTAGGAGTGGGTGATGTGATTGGTATTTTTAAAACTGCCCCATGGGATGTATTAAATTTATTTTAAAGCTTTAAAAGGAGGGTTTAAAAAAAAGGTTAATCTGTAATGTAATTTGATTTCTATGTTATTTTGCAATTAGATGTATTTTGGTAAAAAGCAAACAGATGGAAGTGGCACTGTGGCTCAAGTGGTAGAGCGCTAGCCTTGAGCACAAAGAGGCTCAGGGACAGCGCCCACGCCCCGAGTTCAAGTCCTACAACCCACAAACAAACAAAATCAAATTAGTAGGACCCTGATTTGCCAGCAAGTCACCCAACACTTGGTCAGTTAGACGAGGAGTCTTTATTGCCCAAGCCCGCAGAGCTTAGGAATGCAGCCCCTCTAATACATTTATAAGATTATTTCTTTGTTGCTTTGTATGTCTCTCCCCCACAGTATAACCCCTGCTTTCACTGTATTTGATGTCGGTATAATTTGTGGAGGGGAAGGGGAAAAACAAGTCATTTAAATAGGGATACGGGTGGACCCATTGCGGCAATGAGATGTACAAGTCGTTATGTCGAAAACAAACTTCACAACTTTGGTGAGGGGGAAAGGGGGACAGGGGGGTGGGGAGGATTGGGGGGACAGGGGGGAAGACGGGAAGGGATGGGAAGAGGAAAATAAGGAGGAGGCTACAGTGCTTGATAAGAAATGTACTCACTATCTTGCCCATGTAATTGTAACCCCTCTGTACAGTGTTTTCACAATTAAAAAAGAAAAAAAAAGAGTGCAAACCACACGCAGGTGGCCTTTTAGCAATAAGCCAGAGCGAGCAAGCTAGGGGTACAGAAGGGAGAATTGCACGGTTATGCCTGGTTCCCCTCTCACCCATTTCTCGGATGCTGCAGAGGTCAGGCTTGATTCCACTTATTCAGGTCACTGTGCCTTCTGCATCGCGCCTGCCTGGAGAGTCCCCATGGCAGATACTGATTGTTTTACCACTACTTACTGAATTCCAGCAACCTGGTGTTTGACTCACTCATTTACTTCAAGCCTTTATCTTTGGAATTTTTCCTTTTAATGACTAGCCTTGAAGAGTTGTTTGTTTTCAACAGGGAGATCCTGCCTTTCAAGCTTGGCTCTATTCTTTTTTTTTTTTTTTGGCTGGTTGTTTGGCCTGAACTCTGGGCCTGGGCACTGTCCCTCAGCTCTTCAGCTCAAGGCTAGAGCTCTACTACTTAAGCCACAGCACCACTGCTGGCATTTTCTGCTTATGTGGTGCTGAGGAATCCAACCCAGGGCCTCATGCATGCAAGGCAAGCGCTCTACCACTGAGCCACCTTCCCAACCCTGGCTCTGTTCTTTTTTTGGGGGGGGGGGAGTGGGGTCTGGTCATGGGGCCTGAACTTTGGGCCTGGGCACTGTCCTTCAGCTCTTCAGCTCAAGGCTAGGGCTCTACCACCTGAGCCACAGCGCCACTTCCAGCTTTTTTCTTTCTGCTTATGTGGTGCTGAGGAATAGAACCCAGGGCCTCATGCATGCAAGGCAAGCGCTCTACCACTGATCCACCTTCCCAGCCCTCTGGCTCTGTTCTTAATAATCAATCATTTTGTTCTGTTTCTAATTTCACATTTTATATTCTTCATGGGGCAGGGAGTGGAGGGACAGGAATCATCACATTCCCTCTTCCTATTTGGACATGTCGGAATCTTTAACATTTTTTTTGCCTCATTTTCCTGGTAAAGCCTGAACCCTATCCTGGATATAGTGGGTGAAGCAATTAATAAGGCAGAGTCCTATTGTTAAAGCTAATAGGAGGTCGGCAGATCTTGTTCTCTGTCCCTTCAGTTCTTTTATCCAAGGTCAAACTTTCCCTAATAACTCTAGATTGATTTGCATAAAAGCAACAAGTTTCCCCTAATGTCATAAAAAGGCTGCCTTGCTTCATGAGAAGGAAGGCCAGTCCCCAGAGATTTTGGAGAATTACCTCTGCCAATGAGTCTACCCAGCTCTGCAACCTGGAGAGAGGGTCTTTAAATGCCCAATGTCTAAGACTAGCTCAGTACTTGATTCTCTGAAATTTTATCTCCAACTATCAGAGTTGATGTTCCCAATGCTGCAGATCCTGCAATTCCTACTCACACCAGTAGCTGAACTAAAAGGGGGGGCTGTTCTACTAATCTAATGTTTAGGTTGAAGTGGGCCCATCCTTCCCCCTCACCATACAGATAGATATGAAGAATAGTTTCACATCAGTGCATCAAGCTTTGACACTATGTATATCATAGCCAACTTTATTTCATACAAACTTTACATATAAAATCCATTTTTAAGACATACTCATACCATTTGCTCCATACTTAAACTTTCTGGGGTTTGTCTTCTCCATTTTCCACTCTGGAACAAACATTTAGGACAACCCTTACTTTTCAAACCCTTTCCTATCCAGAAGAAACCAATTTTTGTCCCCAATTCCTTTCCCAAGGCTTTCTTGGTAGGGCACTAGCCTTGAGCAAAGAGCACCCAGGCCCAATGTTCAAGCCCCATGACTGACAATAAACAATCAAACGAACAAAAAACTGGTACCAATCTAAAACAAAACAAGACAAGACAAAAACTGAAGGCTGGGTTGGGGCCTAATGGACCCCCAGCTCATCTGTTTCAGAACTCCCAGCCACTCCCATTCAGCAAGCAGATCCAGAGTCTGCTGAGTGACTTCCACTCCCACCCAGAACTTCCCTACCTCAGGAAACAGAACAGAACACAGGACAGAGAAACAGAGACTTACTTTTGGAAAATTTCTAAGTTACCCCCAAATACTTTTCTCTGATGGCATGTCCCATGAGCTGCTGTTAGAGTGGTGGAAAGACCACGGGGCCCTGGAACATCTTTGGGGGTGCAGAGATTTCCATCCCCCAGTAGCTAACTGGCTGAGGACACCCACCAGTGGGCTCAAGGAACCCAGATATCTGACCCATTTTAAACTGAAGGAAAGGGGTGGGGGGACCAAGATGGTGACAAGACAGTAGGGAAACAGCTCTCTCCAACCAAAAAGAGAGTTCAAGTTCCAACGCTTAATTTTCCCAAGAGACTGCCGACAACAACAAAAAGATGCACACCCAGAGAAAAACAGAAAAAAAAGAAGGAAAGGAAGAATTTCAGAATAGAGAAGCGTAAAGACTCCTCTCCTAACCTTTACTGGCCACGCGGCAGTGTGCCAAGCCACGGCCAGCCCAGCCCAGAGGGGCTGCCAGAGTCCCAGAGACACAGGGGACTGCCTGCAGATCACCCGCGCAGAAGCCGCCTGAGGCACCAGTGTCGGACCTGCTGATTGCGATGAACAGAGAAACCTCTGAGCTGGGAGCCTGCACAAAGATCCCACCCCCACCCCTCACTCTCCAAGCAGAGGGGCTTCATCCCACCAAAGCCACTTGGCCCCATGGGGGGAACTCCAGAACTACATAGGTTGCCCACAGAACGCCACAGCAGAAGACCTTCAAGGTACTGGTGCTGATCCGGACAGCGTAAACAGAGACAAACCCCAGTGTTCAGTACCTACACAGAGACCCCTTCCCCACCCCTCAGCTGGAGGCCAGAGGCCCATCCCACGGCACCAACAAAGCATCAGCAGCATCAACAAAGGCAGAGGCAGAGGAGAAACACGCAGAGCCACAACCACCTGGCCCAGCCCACAAACATCTCTACTGAACTCTGATTGCACAGCAACCAGTGACCTACATCACACAGAAACAACAACTAGCTCCAGGGTGAGTACTCCACTGGGGACAGCTTATCCCTCCTCAAGGGAGACCAGAGCTGGTGGGAACCCCCAGATCTTGACCCAGACCCTTATCCTAACTCCTGGATTACAGGACCCACTAAAATTGGGAACCGTGTGAGTGTTCCACCAGCTCGTGGAGCATATCCAGCCAGCCAGGCTAGATCAAAAGCACCCCTGGAAGGGAGCTTAAACACCCAAGCCAGGAACAGTGCCCGTTGTCACAACAGCCAAAAGTGGAAGAAACCCGAATTGTGTACACCAGGCTGCATTACCCAGGATACACAGCAGCACAGGTGCAACTGGCGTGCCCAGGCCGGGGACTGGGAGCCAGGACCAGGCCTGGAGATTCGGTGCCTGAGTAACACAACCAACTCCTCCTGACTGAAGACAGAAGCTGAGCATACGCCTCAACAGAGGGGGGAAAACAGGGAACTACACCACCTGGGAATTGTGCCTATGTGCGTGTCCAGGGCAAGAGAACCAGAAGCCCAAACCCTGCAAGAACCTGACCTGTATATCCCAGGCCAGGAATTGGGCAACTCAGGCCACAGCACCTGATAATAGTCAGGAGCTCAGGCTGGTAAGGTGGCTCAGCGGTAGAGTGCTTGCCTTGTTTGCATGAGGCCCTGGACCTGAATTCTCAGCACCACATAAGCAGAAAGGGCCAGAAGTGGTGCTGTGGCTCAAATGGTAGGGCACTAGCCTTATGCTGAAGAGCTGAGGGACAGTGCCCAGGCCCAGAGCTCAGGCTCACAACCAACCCCCCATCCCTCCAAAAAATCAGGAGCCCATAACAGACTCCAGCAACTGGAGGAGTACATCCAGCACATCTGATCTCACTAAGAGCACCAGTAGGGGTAAACAGAAGCAGTCTAGGCCACTCAGTTCTTCTAAAGGTGGGAACTGCCAGTGATTTACAGCAGACGGCCGAGAGCCCTACGTGGATCAGACCAGCAGCTGGAGGTCGGCCCCCAACAGAACTGAGACCAGGTACAGACTCTCTCCCCCAACCCAGAAATGCAACCAAACAAAGACAGACACCTATTGACCAAAAAAAAAATTCAGATTAGTCTCCAATAATCCCCATGTGAAAATTACAGAGAAAATCACAAGGTTTATCAACACCCAGGACAGAAAGCTACCCCCAAAATCCAGAAGCCAACAAAGGGAGAGCTCCAGTGGAAACAAAGCAGGAATGGAAGATAAAAGCTACATCTGAAAGATGCTGGAGGCAATGACTCAAGAATTAAAGCAAGAAATAGATCCGAAATTTAAGGAACACAAGGATGAACTATCAAAAGAGATGCAGGATTTCAAACAGGAGGTGCAGCAAAAATAGAGGCAGTACACACCTCACTAAGAGGTGAGATTAGTACTTTGAGAACCAACATTGAATCCATAAATGAGTCCATTTCCTCCATGCAAACCACATTGGAAGCCATAGTTAACAGAGTGAACGAAATGGAATTTAGAGTGTCAGATACAGAAGGCAGAATGCACCAGTTGGACCAAAAAGTCACAGATATGGAAAAATCACAAATTATGCCAAAGGGAAATCCAAGAGCAAGCAGACAGTGCCAAGAAATTTAACTTTTGTATAATTGGAGTGCACGAAGGTGAGGAATATCAAAGCAAGGGAATGCACCTAGTCAACAAGATTATCAATGAAAATTTCCCCCATCTTAAAAGAGAACATCTTACCTACATAACAGAAGCATATAGAACACCTAACAAGCAGGATCCTAGGAGAAACACTTCTAGGCACATTATAGTAAAAATGATAGATCTGAATAATAAGGGAACAATCTTGCATGCAGCAAAACAAAGAAGGGGCTATACTACAATGGGAAAAAATTAGAATCACTGCAGATCTCTCCATACAGACACTGAATGAAGGAAAGCCTGGGAAAGTACAATCTGAGCCCTGAGAACCAAGAACTGCCAGCCCAGACTGATATATCAGCAAAGCTAGCATTCACATTAGATAGAGAAACTAAAATTATTAATAGTAAAGAAAAGCTAAATGAATTCATAAACAATAAGCCACCATTACAAAGAATACCAAGAGGGGGAACACAACCTGAAGAAAGCAACCAGGAACAGGGAACCTCACCAGACAGGTATTAATAGAAATCTAACATAGTAAGTACATGAGGAAAGGAAAGAAGAAAAACTTAGGAAAACAAGGAATGACAGGAACCACAATGCATGTCTCTATAATAACCTTAAATATTAATGGACTTAATTCACCAATCAAAAGAAAAAGAACTGCAGATTGGATCAGAAAATAAGACCCATCCATCTGTTGCCTTCAGGAGACCCACCTCTCAGCCAAACATAAAACATACTCAGAGTGAAGGGTTGGAAAAGGATCTACCAAGCAAATGCCGCTAGTAAGAAAGCAGGAGTAGCTATCCTGATATCTGACAAAATAAACTTTTCATTAAAATCAATACAAAAAGACAAGGATGGACACTACATATTTATACAGGGAACAATCCAAGAGGAGGATATTACCATTATCAACTTATATTCCCCAAACATTGGCGCACCCAAATATGTTAAGCAAATACTCTCAAACTTACAGAATAAAATAGATCCCAATACGATAATACTAGGAGACTTTAACACCCTACTCTCACCAAAGGACAGGTCTACCAACCAGAGGATTGGCAAAGAAGCTACCAAAGTGAGGCCATATTTCAGGCAGAACTAACTGACATCTACTGAGTATTTCACCCTAAAAATGACACAGTATACCTTCTTCTCAGCAGCTCATGGAACTTTCTCCAAAATAGACCATATCATAGTTCATGAAAGGAAGTTAAGCAAATACAAGGGGATTGACATAATCCCCTGTATCCTTTCCCACCACAGTGGAATCAAGCTAGTTCTCAATAACAAAACATACCGCAGAAATTACTCAGATACATGGAAATTGAACAGCACACTTCTTTTTTTATTATTATAACAATACATTTTTTAATGTCAACATAGCATTTTAGCTAAAATGTGGAAACAATCTAAAGGTTCATCAAGGGAAAAATGGCTTATTGTGGCCAGTTTATTTCAGATCCTTCAGACACATAAATATACACACATAAATATACAGGAGTCAGATGTGCATAGTATACAATTTAAGGAGTCTTTTTTTTTTTTTGTCAGTGTGGAACTTGAACTGTGGACCTGGGTGCTGTCCCTGAGCTCTTCAGCTCAAGGCTAGTGCATTACTACTTGAGCCACAGAGCCACTTCTGGTTTTCTGGTGATTTATAAGTCTCACAGATTTTCCTCTCCCAGGCTGGCTTTGAACCACAGACCTCATCCTCCTAAGTAGCTAGGATTACAGGCATGAGCCACTGGCACCTAGATAAAGAACTATTCTTATAAACAGCAGTGTCTTGCTTGTTTCACCCTAGCCCTGACCACTCCAGGACATATCAACAAGAGACAGAAGCAGGTCAAATAATAATAAATAGGACATAATACAATTTATATTATTGAATGGAGAAAAGGCCCCAAAATAAGTTTGTATTTTTCCTTGAATATTCTGTACATATGTAAATACCTAGAGTAATTCTGCTAAAAATTCCGTATGTGAAAATTGGGTAGGGAACAAGAAAGGGTTGCTACATGACTAATTGTTCTGTGGCAAGTACTTCCAGAACAGTTTTGAGCAATGAGGCCAGCCTTTCCAAACGTCATTGAGTTCTTTTTTTGTTGTTTTTGTTTTTAATTGTGATTAATTTCCGGAATTTCACAGTATTGTGGAATAATGATGCTCATTTAAAGTCACAAGTTCATTCTAACTTTCCTGGAGCAAATTGTCTATCACAGTCTGTAACATATAACGGTGTTCACATGTTATACACCATACATGTGATCAGCAGCATGGGGATATTTAGTAGTGGTTCGACCAGATGAGTGGGAGTTCTTTGTTTCTTAAGTCCTGTTAGTTTTGTCGTATCACCTAACATTTTGGATTTAGCATCCACTTATCAGGGAGACCATGTACCGTTTGTCTCTTCGCTCTTGGCTTACCTCGCTCAACATGATTCTTTCTAGCTCCATCCATTTCCCTGCAAATGCCATTATTTTGTCATTTCTAATGGCTGCATAATATTCCATTGTGTATAGATACCACAATTTTTGGATCCATTCATCTGTCGTGGGGCATCTGGGTTGTTTCCATATCCTAGCTATTGTGAACAGTGCTGAACAGCACACTTCTAAGCAACACCTGTGTAACAGAAGAAATTAAAAAGTTCCTACAATTCAATGAAAATGAATATACATCACAAAGAAACTTGTGGGACACAGCAAAAGCTGTCCTGAGGGGCAAATTTATCTCCCACAGTGCCCAAACCAAGAAAATAGAGACAGACCAAGTAAGTAATCTCATGTTGCAATTAAAACTGCTAGAAAAAAATAAAAAAATGGAATCTAACATTACTAGACAAAGCCAAATAATCAAAGAGTGGAAATTAATGAGATAGAGAATAGGAAAATTATAAAAAAAATTAATAACACAAAAAGCTGGTTCTTTGAAAAAAATTAATCAAATTAATGGACCTTTGGCAAGATTAATTAAGAAAAGAAGAGAGGAACCACAAATCAACAAGATTAGGGATGCCACAGGAAAAAAATCACAACAAATACCCAAGACATCCAAACAATTATAAAGAGCTAATTTCAAAAGTTATACTACCTAAAGAAAGAAAACCTAGCAGAAATAGATGCATTTTCAAAGAAATTGCCCAAACTGAGCAAAGAAGAAATAAATCAATTAAATAAGTCAATATCTTATAACGAGATACAGGAAGCAATCAGAAGTCTTCCAACAAGGAAAAGCCCACTACCCGATGGATTCACAATGGAATTCTATAAGACTTTTAAAGAGGAACTAATACCAATACTCCTCAAGCTGTTCAGAGAAGTAGAAAAAGAGGGAGCTATCCCAAACTCATTCTATGAAGCCAATATCACACTCAACCCCAAACCAGGCAAAGACCCAACCAAAAAAGAGAACTACAGACTAATCTCCTTGATAAACACAGATGCAAAGATCCTTAACAAAATTCTAGCTAACAGAATCCAGAAACATTTAAAATTAAAAGGTCAGATAATGTGATGTCAGGAAAATGAACCCTTAGATATGTATTTTAATGTTTTTTTTCTTTCATGCATGTATTTCTAACGCATTTATAAGATTATCTCTTGGTTGCTTTGTATGTCCCTCCCCCACAGTATAACCCCTGCTTTCTCTATATTTGATGTCAGTATAACTTGTGGAGGAGATGGGGAAAAACCAGTTGTTTAAGGATACAGGTGGACCTGTTGCAACAATGAGAAGTACAAGTTGTCATGTCCAAAACGAGCTTTACAACGTCGGGGGGGGGGGGGGAAGGGAAGGAGAAGGATTGGGATTGGGGGGGAGGGTGGAGGCTGGAAGGGATGTGAAGAGTAAACAAAGGAGGAGGCTGCAATGCTTGCTAAGAAATGTACGCATTATCCTGCCCATGTAATTGTAACCCCTCTGTACAGTATGTTCACAAATAAAATAAAAATTAAATTAAAAAAATAAATAAAATAAAAATAAAAATTGTGGTATCTATACAAATGGAATATTATGCAGCCATTAGAAATGACAAAATAATGGCATTTGCAGGGAAATGGGTGGAGCTAGAAGAAATCATGTTGAGCGAGGTAAGCCAAGAGCAAAGAAACCAATGATACATGGTCTCACTGATAAGTAGATGTTAAATCCAAAACATAAGATGCCGAATTCGGAAATCCTTACCCAAAAGACCACCAGAGACCGTCACCAATGTAAAAGCAAAGGAGTCTTTGTTGCAAGCTTGAGCTTGGTCCCCCCCCCCCCCGAGAACATGGCAACAACTGATGACCCTGAGAGGCCCGAGCCCAGGGTTATCGCACTTTTTATACACTTTTTAGGGAAGGCAGGGGCTTTGCATACACCATAACATCTTGTAACAAATCATAACACACCATGGAAAAATCATAAAACAATTCTATAGCATGATTGGCGCCTTACAAAGCGGGAAAGGACCAGAAACAGGTTGATGCTTAGATCAAGGGGCTGACGTACTTTACACTGGTTGGCTTGCACCACAAGGGAGTCTCAAGAGCATATGTGCTGAACTGCAGGGTGTCTGGGTTAGATAACGGTCACCAGATCCCAGGAGGGACTGTTCTGGAATTTCAGATATCTCAACATCCTGCCTTAAGCTCACACCATCTGTGGTTCTGAGAATTGTTTGTGCAAGGCTTTCTGTTGTATTTCCTGGCATTGGGGCTGAAGTGGGTCAAGGGTTAAATTGTAGAACTGAGATGGGTGTCTTAAGTAAAATAGCGTTGCTTAGGTTCCTGGTCGAATCACTACTAAATTACCCCATGCTGCTGATCACATATATGGTATATATGTGCACACTGGAGGGAAACCAGGAGGTCACAGAACTAGAGGGAATCAGGGAAAAACATACAACAGTGGGACCCATCAGCTGCACTGGACATTGATCAAAATGAACTAAGCAACTCAATGGCAGCGATGGGAGGGACGGAATGAGTGGAAAAGAGGGAACAGCTGATGCTAGGCAAAAGGAAAGGAATGTACATACCACCCGATGAAATAACTGTACTGTCAAAGCTCATAGAAGTCATAAGTGTTAGAGACCACGATAGACAATTTGCCCCATGAGAGTTAGAATGTGGTTGTGACTTTAAGCATCACTGTCCCACAATACTGAGAAATTTGGGAAAGTATGTAATCACTTAATCACAA
The DNA here is from genome assembly GCF_000151885.1 of Dipodomys ordii. NCBI lineage: Eukaryota > Metazoa > Chordata > Mammalia > Rodentia > Heteromyidae > Dipodomys > Dipodomys ordii. The sequence continues at coordinate 629,485 of NW_012267383.1, forward strand.
TAAAGAATTTGAAAAAGAAAAAACTGAAAGAAAAAGATTAGAGGGAACAACATTTAAACACCAAAACAAATAAGACAGACAAGTGGAACATAGTACATCCAAAGGGGTGGATGGGAGGATAGGCCCATCTCTGTGAAAACAATCAGGTGATCTCAACATTACTCTAAACAAAAGTTATTTCCCATTTGGGCCAAATAAGCTTATACCCAGGTCCTTTATATTCTGGTAACACTCACAAAAAGAAAAAACAGTACTATGAAGAGAAAAACAAGAGTCAACAAAAACAATAGGAGTCAATACCTCCCTCATACGCCCAAAAGAAGGAAAGCCTAGGAATAACTCCAGAGAGGAATTAATCAGTCCAATTTAATAAAATAAAGAAGGGCCCTCTGACATTCAATCACCACAATAAACAAGGGGCTGGGAAGGTGGCTCAGTGGTAGAGTGCTTGCCTTGCATGCATGAGGCCCTGGGTTCAATTCCTCAGCACCACATAAGCAGAAAAAGCCGGAAGTGGCACTGTGGCTCAAGTGGCAGAGCACTAGCCTTGAGCTGAAGAGCTGAGGGACAGCACCCAGGCCCAGAGTTCAGGCCCCACGACCGGCAAAAAAAAAAAAAAAAAACAATGAACCAAACAAATCTAGACAGGTGGCCACCCAACCAAATTGGTAGATAAACTCGCCAAGAGGCAGAGCAACGTCTGGCCACTGCCCGTGGCTGGGGATGTTACGCTGCATTCAGCTTTCCACCGTGCATCCCCAGGCCGGCCCAGACTTGCCTCCGGAGGACTCTAGATAGACTGGGAACGTTGACCCGCAGCGAAAGGGGCGCTACGGCCATCTCGGGACCGAGGAACATCATCTCAGTGCCGTCCTCTGAGACCGGCACGTCCAGTCCCCAGCAGACTTCCCAGGTTCAAGGCCCAAGGCTAGGTGATCGTGCTGGGACCTCCAAAAATGTAGTATCCCAGTTTCCCAATAAGACATCTCAACACTTGGTCAATTCAACTAGGAGTCTTTATTGCCCAAGCCCGCAGAGCTTAGGAATGCAGCGCCGAAATTCGGACCTGCTGGGTGTTTAAGAATGCAAACCACACGCAGGTGGCCTTTTAGCAATAAGCCAGAGTGAGCAAGCTAGGGGTACAGAAGGGAGAATTGCACGGTTATGCCTGGTTCCCCCTCACCCATTTCTCGGATGCTGCAGAGGTCAGGCTTGATTCCACTTATTCAGGTCACTGTGCCTTCTGCATCGCGCCTGCCTGGAGAGTCCCCATGGCAGATACTGATTGTTTTACCACTACTTACTGAATTCCAGCAACCTGGTGTTTGACTTACTCGTTTACTCAAGCCTTTATCTTTGGAATTTTTCCTTTTAATGACTAGCCTTGCAGTTTGTTTGTTTGCTTGCTTACTTGCTTTTGTTTTCTGGTCGTGGGGCTTGAACTCATGGCCTGGGTACTGTCCCTGAACTTCTTTTGCTATGGCTTCAGCCACAGCACCACTTACAGCTTTTTCTGTGTATGTCGTACTGAGGAATCAAACCCAGGGCTTCATGCATGCTAGGCAAGCACTCTACCAGTAAGTCACATTTCTAGCCCCAAAAGTGGCTGTTTGAAAACTGGCTTCCAAAAGGTAATGCCCCAAGGTTTCAAAGGGTTTATTCAAATGGAAGTGAAAACTAAAGTGTGGAGTGCTAAAGAGGTTAGCAAAAGTATTTCTTTAAAAAAAAAAAAATCAGGGGCTGGGAACGTAGCTCAGTGGCAGAGTGCATGCCTTGTAAGCATAAGGCCCTGGGTTCGATTCCTCAGCACCACATAAACAGAAAAAGCCGGAAGTGGCGCTGTGGCTCCAGTGGTAGAGCACTAGCCTTCAGCTGAAGAGCTGAGGGGCAGTGCCCAGACCCAGAGTTCAGGCCCCATGACCGGCAAAAAATAAAAATAAAAATAAATCAAGAATCGATTCCTAGATATTAATTTGAAAGTAAAATTGTCATAAATGTTTGTTTCAAAGTAAAAAAGAAAATTGGGACTACCAAGGTTTTAGTTAAGCATTTGTTTATGCCAAGGTATTTTTTCAGTTTGACATTATAGATCTCCTGTAGGTTTCTAGCAGGCTCAGAGAAGGAGAGATAATCCTTATACGTTTGTCAGATGTAACTGTTACGGGGTCTGAAGAAAAGAGCCCACCACCTAAAGCTCAAAGATCAAAATTCAGCTTTATTATAGAGGAGCTCAACTGACCAGCCAGGGACGCAGCACAAACTCCGGAACTATGACTGCAAGCCCCTCCTGCTAGAAGGCAGGCTTTTAAAGCAAAAAACCCCAGTCAAGTGTTGTCCTGCAAGGCAAGCAAGTTTCCAAGAATAAATGCAGCAGTTATTATTTTTTTAAGATTTACAGTACAAAAAACAGGATATAGGCACACTGTACAAAAACAGGATACAGATACAGACAGCATCAGGGTATTTCTGCGCCAAACAGGACATGGCCTTTGCCCAGTCAGGCTGGGGTTTAGCAGAATATTTTCCCCTTATGCAGCAACCTCAGGGAAGAGGGGAGGAGGGAAGTGAGCTCTAGGTCAAGATGGCATTACTTTGGTCAAGCGAGGCCTCTACATAACTTTGGCCCTTAATAAGTTCCAGGTAAGACCATGATTAAAGACTACTTCTGTCAGAGGTTGGTGCCTCACATCTATAATCCTAGCTATTCAGGAGGCTATCTGAGGATCATGGTTGGAAGCCAGCCAGGGCAATTAACTACTCAAAACCCGGAAGTGGTGATGTGGCTCAAGTGGTAGAGTGCTAGCCTTGAGCACAAAGAGGCTCAGGGACAGCATCCAGGCCCTCACAACTGACCAAAAAAAAAAAAGACCACCTAATGACCACCTTGTTGCTTTAATTGGAATAAAGTGGCCTTTTGTAAAGACTCATTGATCTGAGAATTGCTGTTCAAAGCCAACGCAGGCAGAAAAAGATTCCTGTGAGATTCTTATCTGTAATTAGCCAGCAGTGTTAGAGAAAAGTAGGAGCTGTTGTTATATGCCTCAGCCGGTTAAAGCACACCACACAGGTCCTGGGAAGGAAAAGATTAATGTCAGGAAAGACAGACAGGCTGCCTCCATCCAGATGGAGAACAGCAGCTGCCGTTAAGGTAGGGAGGGTAATTATGGGGTAGCGGATTTGCAAGAATGAGGAAGTAGAAGACTGCATTGTGAGGCGGGGTTGGTGACTGTGGCCTTGCCAGGTGGCCAGGCAGGGTCGGGGTGACCTGACTTATAGGAAGCAAAGTTTCATTTGTGCAGGTGAAACTTAAGGACCTGGAATGTCAAGCACCCAAGATGACTCCATCACAGACAAGAGCTGTGTCTCAACGAGGTAGAATGCTAGCCTTGAGCTAGATAGCTCAAGGACAGTGCTCAGGTCCTGAGTTCAAGTACAGCTACTGGCCAAGGGAAATGCTAACAGAGCATTTATTCCAGCATGAAGAAGGCACTCCTGGTACAAACAGATGGAGTGTCTAGGGGCAGTTTAAAGGCACTGTTCAGATGGCAGAGATGGTGTCAGATACTGGAGTCCCTTGTGCTCAGCTCTTCAAAAGTAGTCAGAGCCAGGAGGTCATTGGAAAATCATTTTTAAGCATTATTTTCTGCTTCATACCTGGGCAGGAAGTTAACGTCTTATTTTTTCTTTTCTTTTTTGTCCACTGTGGGGCCTGAACTCTGGGCTTGGGTGCTTTCCCTCAGCTCTTCAGCTCAAGGCTAGTGCTCTTCCACTTGAGCCACAGTGCCACTTCCAGCTTTTTCTGCCTATGTAGTGCTGAGGAATCAAACCCAGGGCCTCAAGCATGCAAGGCAAGCACTCTACCACTGAGCCACCTTCCCAGCCCCAGGAACTTATACCTTTGCCAGTCATCTGTGATAGTGAGTAGTAAAAAAGCTAAAGTTGCTAAATGGGGGGATAGTTTAAAAATCCCAACCTCCTATATCTGCTCAAAGCCCTAACTGGCAGTGAATTTTGGGCTGGCACCAGCCACATAAATTCATGTATTCAGGAAAGGAAATTTGTGGACCTGAGATCGTGTCCCTATTTAGAGCTGTCTAAAGGCCTACACAGGTAGCGTAGACATTGTTAGGGTCAGAAATCAGGTTTCCCTGCTGGGAAGGTGACTCAGTGGTAGAGTACTTGCCTTGCATGCGTGAGGCCCTGGGTTCAATTCCTCAGCACCACATAAGCAAAAGAAAAAAAAAGCCGGAAGTGACGCTGTGGCTCAAGTGGTAGAGCGCTAGCCTTGAGCTGAAGAGCTGAGGGACAGTGCCCAGGCCCAGAGTTCAGGCCCCACAATCTGTCCCGACCCGCAGGACGTCAACGAGGGCAGTGAACCTAAGTGAGAAGGAATGAAGGGACACGAAGAATGACAGCAAGACAAGGGTTCTGATCAAGCTGCAAATTTTTATTTTTCACACAGGGGTATTTATATGCTTGGAATAAGGAAGCTTTTTCATTGGCCATTAAGGAAGCTTTTTCATTGGCAGTAGCAGCTGCAGGATGTTTGCTTAGGGCAGGGGGAAAGGGTGGTCATTAGCAGCTGCAGGATGTTTGCTTAGGGCAGGATGAGGGTAGGATTCTGTAAACTCAGCCTCAAGATGTTCCAGTGAGATAGTCAAGCCTATTATATTGAGAGACTCAACTTTTGGCTCCCGACACAACCAGATCCCCCTCCCCCCCCAAAAAAAATCAGGTTTCCCAGGCTGTCAGGAAAATGCTTTTGCAAACCAAAGTGCTAAACAGACTACATAGCAGCCCTAAAAGGTTTGTGCAGTTGTTAAAAGTTAAATGTACGTACTTCCTAGAGACTGGAGAAAATATTGCTCCTAATGACATCTGATCCTGGCAATCCCTGGGTAAAATAGGTTAAGATTTTAGGTTCTTGGCTAGGCAGGGTCAGCGTCCCTGAGTCAGCTTGAAGAAGTTTCAGAAGATGGATCTTCACCCATCACTCCCCTTAAGAACAAGGGACCAAACTCATAAAATGAGGCAGGATAAATTAAATGGAAGAGGAATGGGAAATAGTGGTAACAAGCATGCAAGTATGGAGTTCATACTTGCGAGAGATGGATACAGGCTCAAGTCTTCTGTGTTTGCCCAGAAAATCTTAGGCTTATTAAAAAGAAATACAGTTAACAAAAGTTGTTGCCCAAGGGGGGGTGGGAGATGTAGTTGTGGAGGTGGGAGGGAAGGGATGGTAGGGGAAAAACAAAGGAGGAGACAACAATGCTTGATAAGAAATGTACTCATTACCTTGCTCGTGTGATTGTAACCCCTCTGTACAGTATTTTTACAATAAAAAAACTTATTTAAAAAAAAAAGTTGTTGCCCTGGTAAATTGTCCTGGGCCACTGCCTAAAAACTGCCTTTAAAAACAGTGGGGGCAGACTGGGAAGGTGGCTCAGTGGCAGAGCGCTTGCCTTGCATGCATGAGGCCCTGGGTTCGATTCCTCAGCACCACATAAGCAAAAGAAAAAAAAAGCCGGAAGTGGTGCTGTGGCTCAAGTGGTAGAGCGCTAGCCTTGAGCTGAAGAACTGAGGGACAGCACCCAGACCCAGAGTTCAGGCCCCACGACCGGATCCAAAGAAAAAAAAAACAAAACAGTGGGGGCTGGGAATGTGGCTTAGTGGTGGATTGCCTGCCTAGTATGTATGAAGCCCTGGGTTCGATTCCTCAGTACCACATAAACAGAAAAAGCCGGAATGGTGCTGTGGCTTAATTGGTAGAGTGCTAACCTTGAGCAAAAGAAGTTCAGAAACAGTGCCCAGATCCTGAGTTCAAGCCCCAAGACTGGCAAACAAACAAACAGTAGGGCGCCAGCCTGCAAAGCCAATGTCCTCAGAGAAAGCAACCAGGAAACTATTGGGACACTTCACTAAAGTAATGCTTCCGCCTTAAGTTAAGCTTCTTTAACCAGTCTGGGTAGAAATTTGCAGGCAGCCCATCAGGAGGTGTGAAAATCTATCATACTGACACTGGGAAACGCTGCTACTGCTCTTCTCTTCCTATGAGGAACCTAAGCAACTCCATTTTACTTAAGACCCCATCTCAGTTCTGCAACTTAACCCTTGACCCCTTTCAGCCCCAAGGCCAGGAATTACACAGGAAACCTTGCACAAACAATTCTCAGAACCACAGATGGTGTTTGCTTAAGGCAGGATGTCGAGATATCCGAAATTCCAGAACTGCCCCTCCAAGGGTCTGGGGACCATTATCTAAACCACACACTCTGTAGTTTAGCACCTATCCTCTTGAGACTCCCCTGTGGTGCAAGCCAACCAGTTTAAAGTACGTCAGCCCCTTGATTTAACCAACAACTTGTTTCTGATCCTTTCCCGCTTTGCAGTGCGCCAATCATGTTATAGAGTTGTTTCATGCTTTTCCTGTGGTTTGTAGTCATTTGTTACAAGAAGTTATGACGTATGCAAAGCCCCTGTCTTTCCTAAAAAAGTGTATAAAAAGTGCTGTAACCCTGGGCTCAGGGCTTCTCAGCATCATCGGTTGTTGCCGTGTACACGTGGGGACCAAGCTCGAGCTTGCAATAAAGACTCCTTTGCTTTTGTATTGGTGATGGTCTCTGGTGGTCTTTTGGGCAAGGATTTCCAAACTCGAGCTTTACACCAACCTGGAGATTCTGTTTGGGTAAAGTTGAAGGATGGCCTGTGTAATCCTGATCACCTCCACCATGGTGAAAGTAGATGGGACTCCTGCCTGACTCCATCACATGCAGCTGATTCCTGGTGGAAGACTGCCTTGGATCTGTAGGAACTTAGATTTTTGTTGTGGGACATTCTTTCTTTGGTACACAGGTTTGCAAACCTCACACAGCCTGACCTGGGAAAGGAAGTTCAAAACCTCCTGACTATGAGTATCAGTCATATGAAGTCAGCTTTAACTGCTGAAGACTCCTTAAGTTAGAGGTGGGAACAGCCAAGGAAAGAACTAAAGGGAAACTCTGGACAGTCTTAGGAAAAACATGTTGTTTCACAGGACAGCCTCCTTTGTAAACTTTGGTTAAAGTAACTTGGTCAGGCTCTTGGTCCTGAGGGCCCAACTGAAGATTTCTCACTAGGAAATCAATTATTTGACATCATGTACCTAAAACCAGTGGGGAATGAAATAAGGATACTGGAGCTAAGTAATACCATATTGGCATCTTAATAAAAGCTAATAGAAGATGAGGAGTTTCTGAGAACTCTAAAGGTGATAGAGGACATTCCTTGGGGTACAAATATGTCCTGAGTTGTTGAGCTTCAGGAAAGTCAAGCTTCTCCTAGATAATTGGGGTCCTGATGGCCCCTGATCGTTCCCCTGGATAGTTGATTTTGCCTATGGGAAACACTTTTATTGGAATAAGTATTCCCATCTAGTTTGCTCTGCCTATGTATGACACTTCAATTAGAAAGAAGCATCCTCACCTAGCTTGCTTTCTGTTATGTGTAACATTTTTGTTAAGGCTGTTGAGGCTTGGTCTCCACTTGAAGTGTGTGGCTGTTATTTTTAAAAGCTTGGTACAAGCTGTTTGGGGCTGCTGGCCTTTGAAACAAGAGTCCACTCTGCAGTCACCAGCCTTTTAATAAAGATTCCCAATTTGATCTTGCAAAATGTGGCTTCTCTGTTTTCCATCTGTACAAGAGTCAGAAAAACATGGGACTGGGAAGGTGGCTCAGTGGTAGAGCGCTTGCCTGGCATGCCTGAGACCCTGGGTTTGATTCCTCAGCACCACATAAGCAAAAAGAAAAAAGCCAGAAGTGGCGCTGTGGCTCAAGTGGTAGAGCGCTAGCCTTGAGCTGAAGAGCTGAGGGACAGTGCCCAGGCCCAGAGTTCAGGCCTCACAACTGGACCAAAAAAAAAAAAAAAAAAGAGTCAGAAAAACAGTCTTGAGGGCTGGGAAGGTGGCTCAGTGGTAGAGCGCTTGCTTAGCATGCCTGGGGCCCTGGGTTTGATTCCTCAGCACCACATAAGCAAAAAGAAAAAAGCCAGAAGTGGCACTGTGGCTCAAGTGGTAGAGCACTAGCCTTGAGCTGAAGAGCTGAGGGACAGTGTCCAGGCCCAGAGTTCAGGCCCCACGACCGAACCAAAAGAAAAAAATAATAGTCTTGAGCTGGGCACTGATTATATCCATAATCGTAGCTACTCAGAGGTCTGAGATCTGGGGAATCATGATTCTGTTTAAGGTAAATCATCCCAGAAGCCACATTTTAAAATATAGAATATTGGAGTCTTTATTATACAGCTAACACGCTGCAGGCTGCCGGTTATTACAAAGGCCTGCAGCATGCAAATACATATAACCCAGCTAGGAAACATGCTAAAGAGGAAAGAAATAACAAAAACAAGCCAGTTCAGCTCCAATGGAGAGGTGAACTGGGACTCCAAGATGACTGGAGACGAGACAGGAGACAGGACGCAGGACAGGATCACAGAGACAGATGTGGCATGGAGTCCTGGCAGCTAGGCTGGTCAGGGCCTAAATAGCTCGGTGCAGGGGGCAGATCCTCAGGAAATTCCCAGTCCCAGGCACTAGACTGACAGATTCAGTAACCGATCAGCCAAGTGCCTGCCCCTGCCTCCAGAGGTCCGGGCATGCCCTTTACCTGGAAGGCAGGTGATGGGGGTGGGGGGCGTTTCTTCCCCTAGCATGAAGACAAGATGCCAGACCCTACCATCCACCATGTGGCCAATATAGTGCGGGCAAGACCTGGCCTCCTTACTTCAATTCAAAGCCAGCCTTGGCAGACAAATCCAAAGAGTCTCATCTCCAATTAACCTGCAAAAAGCAGGAAGTAGCAGTGTGGCTCAAGTGGTAGAGTGGGAAAGTACCTAGGTCCTGAGTTCAATCTCTAGGACTAGCACCAAAAAAAAAAAGTCAAGTCTCCCTGCAAGAAACAAACATAGGTAAAGACTTTCTGAATAGGACTAATAGATCAGAAATAACAGCAAAAATTGCCAAATAGGACTGTGTCAAAGTAAAAGCATCTTCATAGCAAAAGAAACAATGACTAGAAAGAGAGAGGCAGCCTATAAAATGGGGAAGAATATTTGCTATCATTCATCTGACAAGGAATTGATAGGATATGTAAACAACTAAAATTTTAAACACCAAATTAATTTGGTCAAGAAATGGGCAAATGAAAGTGGGCCCTGGTGGCTCATGTTTGTAATCCTAGCCTGCTCAGGAGGCTGAGATCTGAGGATCGAGGTTTGAAGCCATCCTGGCAGGAAGGTCCATGAGACTCTGTGAAGTCTGAACAAAATATAGCAATTTTAGGTTTGGATTCCATTTTGTCTGGGAACTGTGTCAGTAACTCCCCTTGAACCCAAATTCCAGGAAATCAGCAACTCCCCTTGATATTTCAGGAAATCAGCAATTCCCCTCGATCATCTTGAGCCCAAATTTCAGGAACCACCCCCTTTATGGAAAATTCTGCTAACTACAGCTAATCAGCAGGTAACAGGATAAGAAGTACTCAGTCATGGCTCAGGCCATCCTCTTCAGCCAATCATTTTGAAGATCATCAACTCCATGAACCAGCCAATCCCCAGTCCCTGGGCCAGTCCTGCCACAGGTCACACTGATCATCTTTTAGAATTAATTTATGATTTTCCCGTGGTGTGATAGTTGCAATGACACATAGAAGTCCCTAAAAACCTTATAAAAAGCCTGCTAGAGGAAGGGTCGGGGCTCTCAACTCTGACCCGCTGCATCGGTGACAGTTGTGAGTCCAGGCTCGAGCTTGCAATAAACGACTCTCATGTACTTGCATCAGAATTGGCTCCTTGGTGGTCTTTGGGGATTCTTATCTGGGCATATGAACTCATCTCCAATTAACCACTAGAAAACTGAGTTCTAGAAACTAGAGTTCTCAGAAAGTCTCATCTTCTATTAATTTTCATTAAGATGCCAAGATGGCATTACTTACCTCCAGTGGCTCAATGTTGTAGAGCATAAGCCTTGAGCAAAGAGCCCAGGCTCTGAGTTCAAGCCCCAGGACAGGACTAACATAGAAGAACTGGGGGCATAGTCAGTAATAGCACATTTGCTTAGCATGTGCAAGACACTAGTTTTTTTTTTCCTTTTTGGTTGGGGGGGGGGAATGGTATGCCAGTCCTGGGGCTTGAACTCAGGGCCCAGACATTATCCCTGAGCTTTTTTTGCTCCATCTAGTGTTCTAGTACTTGAGCAGCTCTACTTCTAGCTTTCTTTCTTTCTTTCCTTCCTTCCTTCCTTCCTTCCTTCCTTCCTTCCTTCCTTCCTTCCTTCCTTCTTTCCTTTCTTTCTTTCTTTCTTTCTTTCTTTCTTTCTTTCTTTCTTTCTTTCTTTCTTTCTTTCTTTCTTTCTTTCTGTCTTTCTTTCTTGATGGTTAATTGCAAATAAGAGCCTCATCGATGCTGGGTGTCAGTGGCTCACGCCTGTAATCTTAGCTACTCAGGAGGCTGAGATCTGAGGATTGGGGTTCAAAGCCAGCCTGGGCAGGAAAGTCCGTGAGACTCTGATCTCCAATAAACCACCAGAAAACCAGAAGGGGTTCTGTGGCTCAAGCAGTAGAGCACTCGCCTTGAGCTGAAGAGTGCAGGGACAGCACCCAAGCCCAGAGTTCATGCCCTACAACTGACAAAAAAAAAGTCTCAGAGACTTTCCTGCCCATGGCTTTGAACCATGATCCTCAGCCTCGTGAGCATCTAGGATTACAGGCATGAGCCACTGGCAGTGGCTACAAGAGGCTAGTTTTCATCCCCACAAGCATTGAAATTTTTCCCTACTCTCTGAAGCTAGAACATCGACCTGTCCCCAGGACCACCCGACCTATTTTCTCCTCTTATTTTATCTTCCAGTGACCTATAATTAGGCAGTTGGGCAGCTTTGTGCCACCCGGAAATGAAAGCCTGGGCCTCGGCAGGCAGATCAAGTAACCAGCAGCCATCATTTGAGACCTGAATGACTTCGTCCACCATCTACAGCCAGGGTTGGGTGACACTTTATTTAGTAGCAAGCCCTCTGCCTGTGCCTGAGGGAGATGTTTGCTCATTGGCTAGCACTCTACCCCAGAGCCACGCCTCCAACCCCGTATGATGTTTGCTAACATAGCCAAGTGTTGGGAAAGGGAAAGAGTTGGCCTCTCCCATCTCATCAGAACCCTACTCCCTGATCTGGTGACCCACACATGGCGTGACCTAGAGACCTCAGTAGAAGCCAGAAGCACAAAAATAGAACTTCCAAACACACAGCAGCTGATTTCAATAAAGCTATTAATAATAACACTTCCAGTATGCTTTCTTCCTCTCTGGTGTCTTTTCTTTCTGTATCTCTTTGCTTCCTTCCTTCTTTCCTTCCTTTCTTCCTTCCTGCCAGCCTGCCTGCCTTTTTGTCTTTCTGTCTTCCTGTCTTCCTTCCTTCTTATGTTCCATCCTGTCTGTTTCTCTCTCACTCTCCATATTTTCTTAATTTTAAAGATAAAGCTAGGCTGGGGGTGTGGCTTAGTGGTACAGTGCTTACTTTGCATGCATGAAGCCCTCTGATTCCTCAGTACTACAAAAACAGAAAATAGCCAGAAGTGGTGTAAAGCCCAGAGACTTGAAGTGCCTAAAAAGACCACCAGAGACCAAAGATCAATGCAAGCGGCAATGAGTCGGTTTATTGACAAGCTGGAGCACGGACCCCTCTGGGCACTGATGTCCGAGTGCAGAGAGAGGCCCCCAGCACAGGGTTACAGCACTTTTTATATGTTCTTTGGTAGGGGTAAGGCCTCAGTATGTATTGGCAACGAATCAATACACCACGTGGGAAACTTAAATCATAATCTAGCGGATGATTGGTGCAATACAAAGCGGGAAAAGGGCTGGGGCTAATAATTGGTCAGGCTAGCGAGCTATTGTGCTCTAAACTAATTAGACAGTACTTCTAGGGTAATTTAGAAGTGGTTGCTAGATGGCCACTATCTCTGACCCTGACCTGGGGGAAGTGGTTGCCAGGCAGCAACTATCTCCCATCCTAGGCCCGGGGAAAGTGGTCTGGAATGTGTCAGGTACTTTGTCAGGTACTCCCTGCCAGAGGGTCGTTAATTTCAGCTCCAGACCCGCTCAAGGGCGGGTAGAATAGCAGCTGCATTCTTCAAGTAGGTCTAATACAAAATGGCAAATACAGATCTATCTGGTTATATATATCACGCTTCTCAGTGGCACTGTGGCTCAAGTGGTAGAGTTCTAGCCTTGAGCAAAAGAAGCTCAGAGACTGTGCCCAGGCCCTGAGTTCAAGCCCCAGGACTAGAAAAAAACAAAAACAAACTCACAGCTCAGGGGCAGTATCTAGGCCCTAAGTTCAAGTCCCAGGACTACACAGAAACACACACACACACATGCACGCACAGAGAGACAGAGAGAGAGAGAGACAGAAAGAATCCAGAGATAGAAGGATTCACAGAGTAAATTGTATTTTTCAGACCACTTTAGAATGTTCTATTGGGGTTAAGAATAAAATATGTATAACTGGGTCTAAGGAACACCATTTTGTCGTCACCTTCATCTTGGTGTCTTAATAGATGATGGGGGATTTTCATTCAGTTCCCAGAATTCTTGAGGGGATGTGGGACTTTCTTTGAACTGAAGATGAGTCCTGAGTTGTCAACGTCTAAGGCGTTGGGGTCCCTGGGTAAGGGTCACGAAATCACCAGGACACAGGGGCTGCAGAATGTAAACAGCAATGGCCACTGCATGCTGTGCTTTATTGTTAGTGGGTATTTAAAGACAAGCAAGCATGATCTTTGCCAAGATTTAGTCAGGAGACATTCACACAATGAATTTCAACAGATACAATTTTGCTTAAACTATGAGACAATGTCTTTGTATATTTTTATCTAAACTAATTTAGAGCAAGCTCAAACCACTTCCCCGTACTCAGAAAAATGCTTGACTAGCTGTTCGTCTATGCTTAAGCAAGCAGAAGAGCTACTTCCTCAGCTCTCAGGAGTCTGTGACATGTGCTTTGAGATAGGGAGAGAGAACATGTTCCCTCTCTAGCCCAGCATGCCAAGAGATTTCCACATACACAAACACAGTCCTCAGGTAATCCTGAGGCGGGAGCCTGCATCATTCTGCCCCTCCAACACAGACCCTGAGTCTTCACACTGAGTCTTCAAGCTCCAGGAAAGTTTTGCTAAGGGAATTCTAGTCCTTGATTGCTCCTAATTGCTCCCCTAGATAATTTTCACTGGCTTGCTCTGTCTCTGTAAAACATACTTTTGCTAGATTAGTTCCCCATGACAATCACCTGGGTTTTGCCTTTATTTTTATTTATTTGGTTTTTTGTTTGATCATGGGGCTTGAACATAGGGTCTGAGCACTGTCCCTGAGCTTTTGTGATCAAGGTGAGTGCTCTATCACTTTTTTTTTTTTTGTCAGTCATGGGGCTTGAACTCTGGGCCTGAACACTGTCCCTCAGCTCTTCAGCTCAAGGCTAGTGCTCTACCACTTGAGCTATAGTGCCACTTCTGGTTTTCTGGTGGTTTATTGGAGATAAGAGTCTCACCCCCACTGGGAAGGGGGCTCAGTGGTAAAGTTCTTGCCTTGCATGCTTGAGGCCCTGGGTTCAATTCCACATAAGCAGAAAAAAAAAGCCAGAAGTGGCGCTGTGGCTCAAGTGGCAGAGCACTAGCCTTGAGCTGAAGAGCTGAGGGACAGTGCCCAGGCCCAGAGTTCAGGTCTCATGACCGAACCCCCCCCCAAAAAAAAAGAGAGTCTCACAGACTTTCCTGTCCGAGCTGGCTTTGAACCACGATCCTCAGATCTCAGCCTCCTGAGTAGCTAGGATTACAGGCATGAGCCACCGGCACCCGGCTATGCTCTACCACTTTGAGCCACAGTGCCACCAGTTTTCTTGTGGTTAATTGGAGAAATAGAGTCTCATGGACTTTTCCTGCCCAGGCTGGCTTCAAACTGCAATCCTCAGATCTCATCCTCCTGAGTGACTAGGATTATAGGCATGAGCCACTGGAGCCTGGAATGTTTTGCTTTGTTTTGCCATTATAAGCTTTGTGCTTACTGCATTGGAGGCTGTGAGTTCTTTGGGGCACTAGTCTGTTCATAGTCACCAGCTTTGTAATAAAGACTCCTAATTCAGAGTCTGGCATTTCTCTTTATTCTGCTGATCAAATTCTTGTATAACAAGAAGTCTTTATTAAGCTCAAAGCTGATGGCTCACTTCTATAATCCTAACTACTCAGGAGGCTGAGCTCTGAGGACCACTTCAAAGCCAGCCTAGGCAGAAAAGTCCCGGTTAGACTCTTATCTCCAATTCACCAGCAGAAAGCCAGATGTGGCACTGTGGCTCCAAGTGGTAGAATAGTAGTCTTGTGCAAAAAAGCCCAGGGACAGTGCCCAAGCCCTGAGTTCAAGTCCCAGCATAGACTAAAAACAAAAACAAAACAAGTAAACAAGTCTATCGAACTGCTTGAGATATTAGGATGAGAATATAGCCAAAGGGTCAGATTCTAGTTACCATGGCCTGGCCTCACAGATTTGATTCATGAGAGCCATCTTTGGTGAGTTTGGGCTCTCACAGGAAAGTCCAACATTTGTGCTGAGCAACTGTTGAATGCTTAATGCTTAAGCAATGTATTTGAAAGTAAACCAAATGAATCAGAGTTCTTTCCTGCATGCCTGTGATGGACCAGCTCAGCCAGAGCACTGGAACCACCGAGACAGGGTTCTTGGGATAGGTGGGCAAGGAGTCGGCGGGGTAACAAACAGACACAGACTTGAAAGAGTTGCATCTGAGTGTATCTTTATTGAGGAGAATTAAAATTTTTATACAGTATGTGATTGCAACATAGATTCTTGGTTTATGTAAGTATGTAATCAATTTTTAAGAAAAGCAAAGCATTGATGGATTACATGAAAATTGATGAATATCCCACCAACTGTTTGAGCTAAGTGGTGCGAGACAAGTCTAGCACATTGTTTAATACAATGTGTCATCTATTCAGCCTTTTATGTTTAATAATTAACAAACCTAAGACAGGGCTGTACTTATATTGTACTCTTTTTATTTTTTCCATATATTTTTAAGTCCCTTTGAAACCATCCTAAAAACCGCTCCCAGGTTGACTCAGGCATTCTCCGTTTTCTATGATTTTGATCCCAATATTTTTTCACATGAATTTCTTCTAATTGTTATTTTAAACTATCTTGTTGTTGTTTTGATAATAAACACAACAATGGTCTAGATCTACCTAATCTTTACATAAAATCTAATGAGTACCAAGATACTCTTTTTCCTTTTACATTAATCCATCTATTTCCATCTTTATAAACTCCTGTATAAGGCAATGGTTCATTGGTCAGCTCAGGAAATGTGACGTCACTAACATTATATTTTGTGGGAAACCACCATCTATTCCCTATAATGCAAGCTGGACCAAACTTAGTCATAACTGTTGGAGGAATCTTTCTTTTCCTTTTATTATCAGGGGTCCCTTTTTCTAGAACTCTCTGTGCTTCTGGGATAACTGCTTCTGGTTTAGTTTAAATCATTAATTCTGCTGTTGTAACATATCTGGAAATTTCAAATTTCTATATTAACTATGAGTAAGCCGCAAAACTGCTTTAAAAAAATGGAGGGGCAGGGCTGGGAAGGTGGCTCAGTGTTAGAGCGCTTGCCTTGCATGCATGAGGCCCTGGGTTCGATTCCTCAGCACCACATAAGCAAAAAGAAAAAAGCCGGAAGTGGCACTGTGGCTCAAGTGGTAGAGCGCTAGCCTTGAGCTGAAGAGCTGAGGTACAGCGCCCAGGCTCAGAGTTCAGGCCCCAGGACCGGACCCCGCCCCCCCCCCAAAAAAAAATGGAGGGGCATCTGGTGGTAGACTCAGGTCAGGCAACATTGTTTCAAAACTTTGTTTATATCTAGTCTTTGTTTTTGTTCTTCCTTATTAGAAGAAGGCATAGTTACTGGACTGGAAAGGAACATTATGCCTTTGTCATGGACCAAGAAGAGAACAATAAGGATAAAGATAGAGGCAATAAAGGTGCAGCCAAGTATATAGGAAGCCTTGGAGCAACACCCCTTTCCTGCAGGCATGCTTCCTTGAAGCTTATGCTTTTCCTGACATGATCTCTCATGCAGACTCCACAGGAGGTGGCGTGGCACATGCCTGCTATAAATTCAATGTGGTGTGTGTGTGTGTGTGCATTTGTGTGCCCTAATACTCAGGGTCTTGGTGCTGTCCCCTTAGTTATGCTCAAGGCTAGCACTCTACCATTTGAGCAATAGGCTCCATTTTCAGCCTTTGGCTAGTGAATTGGGGATAAGAATCTCACAGACTTTCCTACCTGGGCTGGCTTCAAATTAAGATCCTCTGATCTCTACCCCACAACCTGCGATCCAACAGAACCACAGCTCCACTTCTTTGATATAGCTGCCCAAGCTGGCTTTCAACAATGATCCTCAAATCTCAGCCCCCTGAGCAGCTAGGATTATAGGCGTGAGCCACCAGTGCCTGGTGTAAGAATGGCATTTTTCAGTATCGTTTCCCCAGGCTGTAGAAGTGATTCCCTGGGACTTGTTCATCTTCTAACTGGAACTTTGCACCTGAGGTTGATGAATGGGTTAACTCCTCAAGGAATCAGTAATTTTGTTTTTCCACTTTTATTATGTTTGCTTCGCCTCCTGCTGCCTCTCTCCTCCAAGTAATTAACTATAAAACCAGCCTCCCTGAAACAGTCGGAAACATGAAGGAAAAACATCAGTCATCTGCCTCTAATTCAGCAGTCTTAATTTAGGATTCTAGAAAGCAAAACAGTTCCAGTGCATGGTCAGGTATGAGTCACACAAACCCCATTCCAGATACTAGATCACTGCAAGAACCAATGCCGTCCCAGGGACACTGAAAACCAATAATACCTGGATGGGATCCTTTGTCTTGGATAATGAGTCAAGTGACATAGAGGGAGAAATAAAACAGCAAAGACTTGTTGAAGAACAAGATAAGCAGAGATCCTGCTACAGGAGCTGTCCCCAGGGAGAGCACCACCTGGGGTGCATTGTGCAAGGTTAATATGGTGTCTCTAGGAGAAAATTATTGGGCAGCCTGTGGGCCATAGCAGTCCCCAGAGCCAATCAGAGGTCTCCATGAAGTTTGCATGAATTCTCCATGCATCCTTTGACTGTCTGTATGCTTTGGGTTATTTGTGCATAGGGGAGATGAGAATGGAAGAAGAGCTTGGCTGGGCAGTCAAGGCAAAAGCTCCCTCTTGATGCGTGGCCTTGAGTAGTCTTGTGTGCAGGCCGCAGCAAGACATCTTATCACCATAGCTCTGAGCAGTTGCACATACATACCCCTGGGCATCTTGTCATGGCCTTGATGCATTAGTGATACAAGTGAGTGAGTCCTTGTTCTCTGGACAGTATAAAAATAAGACCAGAAATGGGGTGGTGGTGGCACATGACATAATCCTAGCTACTAAGAGGTTGGGAGCTGAAGATTTCATTTTGAAGCTAGGTCAGGCTAGGCTGGACAGGAAAAGTTTGTGATACTCTTTTTAGCAAATAACCACAAAGTGCAGAAGGAAAGAAAGAAGGAAAGAAGGCAGGCAGGCAGGCAGGCAGGCAGGCAGGCAGGCAGGCAGGAAGGAAGGAAGGAAGGAAGGAAGGAAGGAAGGAAGGAAGGAAGGAAGGAAGGAAGGAAGAAAGTTGGGCAGGCAGACATAGTAGAAAAACTTGGGCAGAAGAGTAGTCATTGCAAAGTGAAAGATAAAGTTGATAGATGGGTTCAGAACTGGTTATCAATCTCAGCTGTTTGAGGGTCTCCTTGAGAATCGGGGGGCTAGGTGGGAAAGAGTTGGTTTTTTCTTTCCCAGAAAGGCCAGGGACATTTCAGCCAGTTTTGGGAAGTCTGGTCAGGTAGGGAATGGATAAACTTTCAGGAGTGATGGGTGACCAAGGCCCTGGGAGAGGAAGCAGCACAATGGTCATAAAGTCAAAACTACTGACTGCAGGAAGTGGCGCTGTAGCTCAAGTGGTAGAGCGCTGGCCTGGAGCTGAAGAGCTGAGGGACAGCGCCCAAGCCCAGAGTTCAAGCCCCACGACCGACCAAAAAAAAAGACAAAATCATGAAAAAACTACTGACGCAGCTATTTTTTAAAACATGCAGGTCACTGACTACAGTTGTTTTGCCATCTGCCCAAGGTCCAGAAAGACTTGCACATGAAAAAAATGGGATGATTGTGAAGTAAGGAGACTGGGTCTAAGCAAAAGGCCTTGATAATAGAGGACATTCTTTAGTTTCCAAATGTGTTTTTATTTTATTTTTAGGGTCCGGTCGTCGTGGGGCCTGAACTCTGGGCCTGAGCCCTTCAGCTCAAGGCTAGCGCTCTACAACTTGAGCCACAGCGCCACTTCCGGCTTTTTTCTTTTTGCTTATGTGGTGATGAGGAATCGAACCCAGGGCCTCATGCATGCAAGGCAAGCCACCTTCCCAGCCCCTTCAAATGTGTTTTTAGTTGGTAAGTTCCAGATAGGCCTTACTCTCCTTAGATGATGGGTTCTTGATTTCTCTTGATTGTGTCCACATTTGATTTGTTTTGGCTTATATTTAACATCTTTGGTAGATTTGAGTGCTCACTAGTTTGTTATTTACTTTGATTGTGTTCACATCTGATTTGCTTTCTACTTTGTTAAGGTTCATTTCACGTATCTTCTGTGGTTTGGGGGCTATATAAGCCACATGTTCATTGTAATCAAGGCAGGAAGGCTTTTTGACAAGAGTCCCTATGCTACCTGCCAACACTCCAATAAAGACTCTGAAGTCGGCCTTTTAAGTGGTGGCTTCTCAGTTCTTAAAACTGGATCTACCTACAACAATTGGACCCCAGAGAGGTGGGCCAGAACAGGCAGGCATTCAATATGAGGAGCTAAAACATGCATGGGAGACTCATGCAGACAATGCTTGGGTCTGGAGACTGATATGGCCCATAGGCTGTCCAGGGATCTTGTGAGTTGGCCCAGCAGGCTGTCCTCTGATCTTGAGAGCCATGTAGCTCTCTCTCATAGTCACCCTATTAACCCCTGCAAGATGTACCCAAGGCAGTACCTTCCCTTGGGACCCCTTCTAGACAATAGGCATTCTTTTTTTTCGGTCATGGGGCCTGAACTCTGGGCCTGGGCGCTGTCCCTCAGCTCTTCAGCTCAAAGCTAGCACTCTACCACTTGAGCCACATTGCCACTTCTGGCTTTTTCTGCTTATGTGGTGCTGAGGAATCGAATCCAGGGCCTCATGCATGCAAGGCAAGTGCTCTACCACTGAAGCACCTTTCCAGCCCGAGTAAACATTCTATAATAAATCATCGCTGTTTTACTTTTCCCTCTTTTATTTATTTATTGGTCATAGGGCTTGAACTCAGAGCCTGGGCACTGTCCCTGAGCTCTTTTGCAGGTTAGCACTTTTCAACTTTGAGCCACAGCTCTGCTTCGGGTTGTCTGGTAGTTAATTGATGATAAGGGTCTCAAGGGGTTGAGAATGTGGCTCAGTGGTTAGAGTGCTTGCCTAGCATGCATGAAGCCCTGGGTCCAATTCCTCAGTACCACATAAACAGAAAAAACTGAAAGGGGCACTGTGGTTCAGGTGGTAGAGCACTAGCCTTAAGCAAAAAGAAACTCATGGACCATGCCTAGACCCTGAGTTCAAGTCCCAGGACTGGCAAAGGAAAAAAAAAAGTTTCCAGGACTTTCCTGGAGGGGCTAGCTTTGAACCATGGTCTTCAGATCTCAGCTTCCTGAGTGGCTAGGATTACAGGTGTGAGCCACCAGTGGCCAGCCCAGTTCCAGTTTTTGAGACAACTGTTGGGAAAATGGATGGGAATGGAGAAGGAATAGACCAGACTCGATCGCCAGCAGGCGAGGACTATTTTTTGAGAAACAGAGAGGGGCACAAACCTTCCCGCGGGCTTGGAGGTTGTGCAAGGGACTGGATTTGGGGTTGGGTTTATATAGGGCTTGATACGGAAGTAGAGAATAAAAAATGGGCTATGGTCTCCTTGGGATCAAGGAGGCCCACAGTGGAATGCTGGGTGATGAGGCTATTGTCTCCTGGGGGCCAAGGTTACACCGACCTGCCTGTGGACAAACACATGCTCACACACCTGGTGCTTTGCTTGGCCCTGGGGAATAAGACAGGCCTCAATCCTTCCTATTCTACCTTTAGATACATAAGAAGATTGGGCCTAGATGGGAGAAGCAGATCCTTCAGCCACCACAAGTCAGGTTTGCCTAATCTCATCCTTAATGCAGAAATGACCATCTGTGTCTAATGTCCTATCAGAGCATTTTAAAGTATAATCAAACGAAATCAAGTCTGGCTGCGTAAGTGCATGAGCAGCTCCTTACATGAGCAGAAGGGCCCTGCACCCACTTCTGGAAAAAGGGAACCAGAACTTTCTTTTTGTGTGTCAATTCTTGGATTTGAACTCTGGTCCTTGGCACTTTCCCTTAGCTTTTTTTCTTTTTTGTTTGTTTGTTTTGTTTTCTTTTTTTATTGTGAAAATACTGTACAGAGGGGTTACAATTACATGGGCAACATAATGAGTACATTTTTTTAATATTAATATTAATTTTGTTGTTGTTGTTGTTTTTGGGGGGGGTCCGGTTGTGTGGCCTGAACTCTAGGTCTCAGCGCTGTCCCTCAGCTCTTCAGCTGCAGGCTAGCGCTCTACCACTTGAGCCACAGTGCCACTTTCGGTTTTTTTCTTTTTGCTTGTGTGGTGCTGAGGAATCGAACCCAGGGCAAGCGCTCTACCACTGAGCCACCTTCCCAGCCCCAATGAGTACATTTCTTATCAAGCATTGTTGCCTCCTCCTTTGTTTCTCCCTTAGCTTTTTCAGGCATGACTACCCCTTGAGCCACAGCTCCACTTTTGTCTCTTTGCTCATCAATTGGAGATCAGAGTCTCATGGGATGGCTTTGACCAGTGATCCTCAGATCTCAGCCTCCTGAGTAGCTAGGATTACAGGCAGGAGCCACCAAAGCCCAGCTTCTGACTTGTTCTTAATGTGATCTTCGTAAGGTCTGTCCCAGGCTTTGCAGGCCCTGTGCAGACACCTTCTACCTCTGGGCTGTTTCCACCCAGTATCTGTTACCTAGTTAGCTTGTACACCTGGAAGCAGTCACCTGCCCCTCCTGCTAGGTCACATCCCGGGCTGCCTGTGGTCACGTGCGTCCCATCTGACCCTAGGAGGGTCCTAAGGTCACACCCAGATCCAATGTGGTCACACCTTTCCTCCCACCTAGTCACACCTCTTTCTGTCCCTGGCCTAGATAAGTCACTCGGTTCAGCTAAGTCTCTCCACCATGCACTGCAGGGACAGCAGTTCGGTAAATAAACTTCTTTTCCTGCCTGAATACCACATGGTGTTCTCCTCATGGGCTACCTAATGAAACCTGCCTATTGAGTATACCTTACAATTTTCAGCACTTATGCATGAGAAAGAAGTGAGAGAGTGAAAGAGAGGGGGGAGGGAGAGAGGAAGGAAAGAAGGAAGGAAGGAAGAGCAAGATAAAGAGTGAAAGAAAGGAAGGAAAGAGAAAGAAATAAAGAGATGAATTATGCATAGATATTGGTATGATGGATAGATGGATGAATAGATATGGACTGATAGATATGATAGTGGATCAAGAGGATAAATAGAAGATGGATAGGGACAGAGAGATACACATATACATATGTAAAATTAGCCTGGGTGCTGGCCCTGAACTTTTGTGCTCAAGGCTAGTGCTCTACCACTTGAGCCACAACTCCACTTCCAGTTTTCTGGTGGTTAATTGGAGATAAGTCTCACGGACTTTTCCTGCCCAGGCTGGCTTAGAACCTCAATCTTCAGATCTCAGCCTACTGAGTAGCTAGGATTACAGGTATGAACCACCAGTGCCCAGTGACAGTTTCTTTTTGCCAGTCTTGGGGCTTGAAGTCAGGGCCTGCACTGTCCCTGAGCCTCTCTGTGTTCAAGCCTCTTTTACTTTCTTTTCTTTCCTTTCTTTTAAACTCTACCACTGGAGCCTCAGCACTACTTCCAGCTTTTTCCA
The DNA here is from genome assembly GCF_000151885.1 of Dipodomys ordii. Lineage (NCBI taxonomy): Eukaryota > Metazoa > Chordata > Mammalia > Rodentia > Heteromyidae > Dipodomys > Dipodomys ordii. Next base: position 651,595 of record NW_012267383.1, read on the forward strand.
AATAGTTTTTGGAGATAAGAGTTTCTTGGACTTTCCTGCCCAGGTTATCTTAGAACTATAATCCTCAGATCTCAGCCACCTGGGTAGCTAGGATTACAGGTAGGAGCTTTGATACTTTGACACTTTGATTTGCAGAGGGTGTGGTTTAGTGTAGAGTGCCTGCCTGCCAAATGCGAACTGCAGGACCATCAAACAAGCAACCACAAGAAAGAGGATTGTAACTAGTGCCTAACAGATTTGTTTGCAAAATTTGTCAGCTTTCTTATGGAAGACTACCAGAGAAATCTACTCAACCAAAGTTGCATAAACTCCCAAGACCACAGTGGCTATAATCCTAGCTACTTAGGAGGCTGAGATCTATGGATCTCAGTTCAAAGCCAGGCTGGTCAGACAAATCATGAGATTCTGATCTCCAATTAACCACAAAAAGAGCCCAACGTTCAGATGTGGCTCAATGTAGGAGTATCAGTCCTAAGGGGAGAATGTCAGGGAAATGAGATGAGAGCAAACACCAAAAAAACAAAAACCAAAAAAAAAAAAAAAAATCCAGGACCTTCCAGTTGGGTGGAGCGAGAGTGTGGAAATTAATGATGTTTCAGAAAGGAGTGAGGGAAGGGACTGGGCAAGGATGAAGTTGGGGTATCTCCCCTCCTGGGCTCAACCAAATTTCTTCAGAGGCTGGCAGAAAAAGTCTTCCAGTAAGATTTGATAAACAGCGGTGGGTGGGGCAGCTCCCAGTGGGGCTACTCCCAGTGGGGCTAAGCAGGCTGTGATTGCAGCCAAAGTGGTTCCTGTGGATGCCTGAGTCTGCTCACCAGGCTGGCCACATGGTTTTATCTTCATACACAGAATTGCCTAGGACTTAGCATGAATATTAGCGGGCTTGGCCTTTCTTTTTTTCTTCCTTCCTTCCTTCCTTTCTTTCTCCCTCCTTGTTAGCCCAATGAGCTCCTTTCCCATAGCTTAGCATGCTTCTTCCCCTTCCCATAGCTTAGCATGCTCCCTTCCTAGGCAACACTAGACCCATTTAAGTAAAGGCAGTGAATTATCAGCCTCCAGCCCCCTGGCCTTCCGCCTTGAGATGGCCCTCCTTTGGGGCAGCTGCCCCTATATAAGGCAGCAAGATCCCTTAGACCTTCAGGTCTGGACAGCTTATTTACTGCAGGGCCCCTTATCTACTACTTGGGCAGCAGCCATAAATCCTAGTCCACCATCATGAAGCCCTTGGTCCACAAGTCCATACCAGGGTCTCTGCCTCCTAGTCCCTTCAAAACCTCCTAGGTTATATAGGTCACCTCAGATAATAGCTGGCACTTCTTTTCACTTCTGTCTTGTGAGAAGAGATCTTGCCTGTCCACTGGCAATAAACCTTCTCTTTGTTCTTTGTATCTGGATGTTTGTGTGGTTTTCTGGCAAAGTCTAATTTATTCTAACACTCCTTTCTTCCTTTTTCCTTTACTTTCTTTCCTTCTCTTTCTTCCTGCTCTTTCTTTCACTTTGTGTCTGCCATGGGGCTTAAACTCAAAGCTGGGCACTGTCCCCTGTCCCTGAGTTCTTTTGCTTAAGGCTAGTACTCCACCACTTGAGCCACAGCTCCACTTCCAGCTTTTGTGGGTAATTGGAGATGAGTCTCAAGGACTTTCCTGCCCCAGGTTGGCTTCAAACCACAGTCCTCAGATCTCAGCCTCCTGAGTAGCTAGGATTATAAGTATGAGTCATCAGTGTCTAGCACTTATGAACTCTGATCTTAAGTTATTTTTCTGCAGATCAATGGTCTCATATGTATAACAAGGCTTGGCACAGGAGAGATCAGGAAAAACCAGGCCTTTGAAACAGCACCTAGGAATTCAGAGACTAGCTCTGTATTTATTTGAAACAGCTCAATTGAAAGCATACAAGCTTCACACTCCCTCATAAACTGCAACATTTAGAAAAAGGAGGGAACTTTCCTATCCTGACCTTGGCCACTCGTTCGGTGGACTGACTGAGCAGGAAATTTTAACCTTTTCCTGAATATGTGGGGGAGAGGGAGTAGCAAAAAAATAAACTGCAAGAAAAGTCCTGATTAGGCTGAGGCTGGGGGGGGGGGGCAGTAACTAGGGCTGGCTGGCTGCTGATAGGTGATTAAATTAGGGGGTAGGGTCAGCTAGATATTGCTTGGGTTTTACCCTTTGTTTGCAAAGGCAGAATTTTGTGTTGTTTCTGCCCCCATTGTTCTTAGTCCTATCTCCAGTGATTTTCCATTTCTGAGGGGCTGGGTAGGGCTTGGGAAAACGTCTCCTTTGGGTCCAAAATGTGTTTGAAAAATGCTTAGCTCAAGGATGGGTATCTGTCTTAAAGAAGCCTATGAAAGAATCCATCTCTTTTTTGGTATTTATCCTGGAACGAACTTGAACTCAGGACCTGAGTACACTGTCCCTGAGCTTTTGCTCAAAGCTAGCTCTCTACCACTTGAGCCACAGCTCCACTTCTGGCTTTTGTTAGTTAATTGAAGATAAGTGTCATGGACTCTCTTGCCTAGTCTGGCTTTGAACTGCCAGATCTTAGCCCCTGAGTGTTAGGTAAGATCTCGCTGTGGACAGATGCCTTAAGAGACCAGAACAGGCTTCATTTAGCACTGTAGCGAGGCCCCAAGAAACACCAAGCAGAGTTGGAGAGAGTTAGAGATATAAAGGGCATGGGCGGGGTGGGGGCAGGGGGCCTGGTCCAAGGTTTAAGCCCAAGCTAACCAAGGAGTCAGCTCGGGCAGTTTGCAAGTTTCGGGGGCAATGCATGTTATGGTGAGGTTGCTCAATGGTGAGTTGCTCCAAGGTGGCAACTTGCAAGAATGGCTCTGGGGTGGGGACGGGGTCTGTGGACCGGGAAGGATGCCTTGGCTTCCGAGAAGCAGACACACTCCCATTGCTTAGAAGCTAGCATTACAGATGTGGCCGCCAGTGCCTAGCCAAGTTCTCAGACATCTATGACTGACCTTGAACTCTACTCAGCTGATAAAGCTGTCACAGCGAGGAGGATGAGATGTACCAAGAGAAGGACTTACCTCCCCCTCTCACCCAATCTTCTTATATATCTAAAGACGAAAGATGAAGGACTGACCCCACTCTGTTACCCCAGGTGCGTACAAACATCAGGTATGTACCAACCTGCAGGACACAGGCAGCGCAATCTGACTTGAGCCTGATGGTCAACATTCAATTGTGGGCCTAACCGGAAATTCCTGCCTTCCCCAGCCCTTTCGATAACTTCCATCATCTTGCTGCTCAGGCCCCAAAAGCCCAATTCCAACCCCACTTCCTTGCACAACCTTCATCCCACAGAAAGGCGGCTGCCTGCCCCTCACTGCTGTGCCTCAACGAACAGTCAGCACCTGTTGAGAACCAAGTCTGCCCCGTTTATTTCTCCTTCAGTTCCTGAACACCAAGGGTGCGATCAAAGTGGGAGAGCAGTTCTTCTAAGGTTGAGGCAAGATGAATTAGGGAAAATGAGGTCTGGTGAAGGCAACTCAAAAATAAGGTATTTAGAAACACAGAGGCACTATCTTTGCTCCTGAGAGACAAAGGCCTCCCAAAATTAAAGGGTGGACCCAAAACATAAACAACCAGAATGGTAAACAAGAGCCAGGAACTTAGGAAGTGAAACAACACCAAAAGGGCTTAAGAACAAAGAAACACCTACTCTTGCATAACCTCCGGCCTTCATCATATACATACCCATCAGAGCCCAGTGTCTCTCTTTAAGAGTACTCACTCTGTTAGCGTGTGCCTCCTCCTGATTGTCTCTTTGTCTGCTTGTCTACTCGTTAAAGCTCTGCCAAGTTCTCTTACATTTATGACTTGTCCAGAGATTCTTATTCTGCCATGTAAGTCAAAGACCCTAAGTGAAAAGTCTTGACATTGAGAGGCATCTTCACTAAACCTGACTTGTATCCAGTGACAAGGTGAGCTGGAGCCAAATTTCATCCTACTCTTTCACCATAAACAGCCCTGGTGGTTCATGTCTATAATCCTTACCACTCAGGAGGCTGAGAGATGAAGACAGTGATTCAAAACCAGCCTGAGCAGGAAAATCCATGAGACTCTCTAATGAACCACTAAAAGAAGCCAGAAGTGGATCTGTGGTTCAAGAGGTAGAAAGGACAAGAGATAGAACCCATTAGGAAACTGAGTCATGAGTGTTTGGAAAGCTCAAGCGAATGAAAAGGGAGAAAGAAGGCAGAGACCTCAGAATACCAGAGCAGGCTTTGATCATAGCTGCAGAGGGACTCCATATAACTCCAGGTAGGGTTGGAGAAACAAAGAGCGGGAGTAGGAGGTTTAGGTTTTTATACATTCTAGGGTGAGACTTTTTTGGAATTTCTTTATCTCATCCTGTTTGGAATTTATTGACCGATTTGTGATTTATGGTGCAAACTGTCCTGTTGGGATTTTATAGTAGGGGTATCTTTCTGAGGCCCACAGTCCCGCAAAGGTCAGGGGTAAAGTTTTCCCCCAGGAATAGTGCTCCACAGGACCACAGGAGCAATATGAAGTTATGAGAAAAAGTAGATTCCTATCAGCATCCAGGCTCTGAGTTCAAGACCCAGGTGAGCATGTGTGCACACACACACAAACACAAACAGCAAGAGTACATCCAAGCTTGGAGACAGTGACCATACCTATTGTTAGGTTTTTAAAAAGAGGTAAGCAAGTAAGAACAGCACCAGCACACACATGGTATTCAGGTAAGGGGTAGGTTTATTCAGTAGACCTGCTGGGACCAGGCAAGGGTGGCACTCCACATGGCTGGGAAAGGCCTGGGAATGAGAGAGAGCTGGGAAAGAGAGGAAAGAGCTAGAAAAGAGCAGAAAGAGGGGTAAGAACAGTAGCACTCACATGGTATTTGTTAGGTTTTTAAAAGAGGTAGCCGAGTAAGAACAGCAGCATGCACGTGGTATTCAGGTAAGGGGTAGCTTTATTCAGTAGACCTGCTGGGACCAGGCAAGGTTGGCACTCCACGTGGCTGGGAAAGGCCTGGGAATGAGAGAGAGCTGGGAAGAGAGGAAAGAGAGAGAAAAGAGCCAGAAAAGAGCAGAGAGAGGGGTAAGAACAGTAGCACTCACGTGGTATCCATGTAAGGGGTAAGTTTATTCAGTAGACCTGCTGGGACCAGGCAAGGTTGGCACTCCACGTGGCTGGGAAAGAGAGAGAGCAAGAAAAGAACAGAGAGAGAGCTAGAATAGAACAGAGAGAGCAAGAAAAGAGCAGCAAGAGCAAGAGAGCGTCTGGGTCTGGGCTAGGCCTTATCTAGGGTATGGGCGGGGAAAGGTGTGGCCACATCAAATTCAGATGTGACCTCAGCAGATGCAGATGTGACCTCTTCCAGGTGTCCCAGTTGCCTAGGTAACGCAGGTACTGGGTGGAGACTTTGCTGCGAGGAGGGTGGAGTCTGTTAGCCATCCAGGAGCGGACTTTACACCTATAATCCTAGCTACTCAGGGAGGCTGAGATTAGTAAGATTGAAGTTCAAAGCCAGTAGGGTCAGAAAAGTCTAAGAGATTTCGGTTCCAAAAATCATCAGCAAAAGGCTGGACTGGAGGGATGAGAAACATCTTTGGACAACTCTGGTTATGTACAAAGGATCCATATGCATCTCTGATTTAGAATAATAAACAACACCCAACTCATAGTGTAAGGATTAAGAGTTACTGCAGGGTTAGATTGCATGTGACAGGCCGCTGGAAGGCAGAGGCAGCCAAGAAAAGCCACTTCCTTATAACTACCTGTCCCAATCATGCTTTGGGAGCACTAGCCAAAACTGTTCAAACTTGTAAAACAAGTTACTTGCGAAAAGTTCCTGCTGACCCCGGCCATATAAACCCTGCTACAACCAGACTCTGGGTGACCTCTCTCATCCTGACCAGGGTTTTTGCCCGGGAGTGTACCCAAAAAAACTTCCTTTCTTCACCTTTTCCTCCTCCTGCGTGTTCATTCCTCGCCTAAAACCTTACCTCTGGTGCCCAAATCCAGGAAGGTGGTAGTGCTTTGCTTCGCTCTAAGGTGACCGACCGAAGGGCACTGCCTTTTCTCAGCCTCTCTCCTCCCTTCGTCCTTTCCTGAGACCTCCTCCATCAAGAGCACAGAGCCTGCTGTGCTTACGTTGGGCTAAACAGCTACCTGAAAAGACCTGGTGGCCTTTCCTCCATAAGCCATGCATATCCCGTGGATGGCCACCTGGTGGCTTGGGATATTATTGGAGGCCTCTCCCTTTGTCCCTCTCCCTCTCCTTCTTTCTCTCCCTGTCCCTCTTTCTCTCTCTTTTTCTTTCCCTGACACCCTTCCCACCCCCCACCCCCAGGGTCTCAGGGCGTCCTGGCTTGCTCTCCAGGAACTCAGTTCCTTGTGTTTCCATCCATAAAAGTCATGATTGCTTGTGCCCAAGTCTCCCTCCAGCCTTTGGTCTAGGTGCTGAGAACAGATCAAGGGAGCCCTGGTCTTCTCTGTCGCCTCCGTTTTTATTTGGTAACTCTTTGGCTAAGACAGAGATGACTTCTTTAGCCTTAGTTTTACCCCGGGCTTCCTGGGCACCATGGGAAAGCAAAATTCCAAACCAGACCCACATACTCTTCTGGGTTGCTTATTGGCTAATCTCAAACCTCTAGGCCTAAGACCTGACCTTAATCTTCCTCTGTAACCAGGAATGGCCTATGTACCGGCTCCATAACCAGTGGTGCTGTCCTGAAAAATGGGACTTTCAGTTTCAATATACTAACCGATCTCTGCAATTTCTGTGAGCAGACGGCAAATGGGCTGAAATTCCTCAAGTCCAGGGATTCTTCTACTTACGCTCCCGTCCTCCCTCTGTCTCTCCTGCCCCATCTTAACTCTTGCTCATGTGGCAAGATCCCTCCAAAAGCTCTCGCCCCTCTCTTCCTCTCCTGACCCTCACAATCTCAGTTATCCTCCCCACCTGTGGCGTGTCCACCGCCCTATGCACCACCTGGCCCCACTGGGCCGAGGGTCTAATATCTCGCCTGGCATGATCTCCATGTTATACTTTCCTCCACTCTCACCATGGAGGAGCGTGAGCGAATCCATCAGGTTGCCCAGGCTCATGGGGATGAGATCCCCCTTACAGATACAACCATGCCCGTGGGAGCTGAGGCAGTCCCCAGACAGGACCCTGGTTGGCAATATCAGATAGACAATGGCCACTTGCATAGAGATAAGATGATTCGGTGCCTTTTGGCAGAATTACAGGTGGCCTCCCATAAGATAAACTTTGACAAACTGCGAGAAATAACTTACTTTTTCTTCATCATGGTACTGAGATTCAAACCCAGGGCCTACCACTTGAACCAGATTTAAAAAGGCTGAGGGTAGCTCTCAAACCCCTATCCGTGACCTGGTGAACATGGCCTTTAAAGTTTCCATGCCTGTGAGGAACAGGAAAAGACTGCTAGGGAAGGCTGCTCTTTCAAAAGGCGGCCTACCAAGCTCAAGCCCTGCTCGCTGCCCTAAAGCCCTCTACAACACATGGCTCTGGAAAAAAAGCGCCAACTACCTGTACCCTGCTTCAAGTGCGGCCAGGAGGGACACTGGACAAGGCAATGCCCTAAACCCCGTCCTCCCCAGGCACCATGTGCAATCAAAGGGGCCATTGGAAGACCGACTGCCCTTCTACACCTAGCTGTGGAGGTACAGTTCTTCCCTCCCCTGACTTGCTGCCTTTGGTCCTGGTCCTGAAGACTAAGAACACCCTGCTTCACCAACCCTGGTCATACTCATCAAGCCTAGGGTAACGATCCAGGTAGCAGATAAGGCCATTTACTTTTTGGACAATACAGGGGCTACCTATTTGGTCCTCCCTCCTTGAACCCCTTAATTCCTTCCCAGGTCTTGGTTATGGGAGTTGAGGACTTCCCTCCCAGCCACCAGCAATGGGCCCTCTTATGTGCCTGAATGAAGGCAGTAAGAGGAATGAGACCCAGCCCTGCTCTTAGCCTTAAAAGCTAGCAAACATCTCCATCCAAGGGGTGCTTTAAGGCAGTTCTGAGATAACCCAGTCCCACAAACCAAAGGAAAAAATGTGCAGTTTTAAACTCTAGCCACAAAGATCAAAGAATTGTGAAGAGGATAGTAAAGGAAATCTTGGGAGGCTGGGAAGGTGGCTCAGTGGTAGAATGCTTGCCTTGCATGCATGAGCCCCTGGGTTCCATTCCTCAGCACCATATAAGCAGAAAAAGCTGGAAGTGGTGCTGTGGCTCAAATGGTAGGGGGCTAGCCTTGAGCTGAAGAGCTGAGAGACAGAGCCCAGGCCCAGAGTTCAGGCCTCACAACCGACAAAGAAAGAAAAAGAAAGAAAGAAAGAGAGAGAGAGAGAGAGAAGGAGGAAGGGGGAGGAAGGAAAGAAAGAAAGAAAGAAAGAAAGAAAGAAAGAAAGAAAGAAAGAAAGAAAGAAAGAAAGTCAGTCTTGGGAAAGCAATTGGGAAAAAAATGGTCTCCTCTGGATAAGAAAGGATTTAAAAGTAAGGGATTCCTGGTGCCAGCTAATTCTCCTTATAACACCCCTATTTTGCCTGTTCACAAACCAAATGGCTCCTACTAATTAGTACAGAACCTTTGTCTCATTAATGAGGCCATGGTGCCCATACAACCTGTTTTTCCCAATGCATATACCCTCCTTTTCCATATCCCCTTTCTACCACCCATTCTTCTGTATTGGATCTCAAGGCTGCTTTCTTTACCATTCCCTTGGATCCACCTGGTTGGAATCTGTTTGCCTTTACAGGGGAGGATCCGAACACCTCTCAGGCCAGTGAGCTGACCTAGATGGGGCTTTCCCGGGTTTTCGAGACAGTCCCCATTTAGTTGGACAAGCATTAGCCAGGGACCTCAGGGAGTGTGATTTAGGCTTTTTAATATACGTTTTTATTGTAAAAATACTGTACAGAGGTTTTTGCAGTATATTGATGACCTCCTTTTATGTAGTTCCTCTTTGGCAAAGTCTTGCCTCCATACCAACTGTGTGTTAAACTTTTTGGCCTCCAAGGGATATCGTGTTTCCCCCTCTAAGGCTCAGCTGGCCCTGGCTACAGCTACAGACATGGGACTTTCTCTTACTCCTACAACCTGCCATTTCACAGTGGACGGCCGACAGGTCCTCAGGGATTTACAAGCCGCTAATTCAGGCAAGGAAATCCTTTCCTTCTTGAGATTTGTCGGTTTCTTTAGACACTGGATTCCCAACTTCTCCCTTTAGGCCAAACCATTATATGAGGCAGCCAAAGAGGCCCTGGAGGGCCACTGACTAGCCCCGGGGAGACAGCCATGGCCTTCCATCAGTTGCAGTCAGCTGTCGTCCCCACCACTCCAGTGACCTAATATGACTAAGCCTTTTCTTGTATGAATGCCAGGGCATTGCTATTGGAGTCCTGACTCAGCCCCTTGGCCCCACATTGGCTCCTATAGCCTACTTAACTAAACAACTCGACCCCACGGCTAGAGGATGGCAGCCTGCCTTCTTGCTCTGGCAGCGGCGGCCACCCTAACCAAGAAAGCCCTTAAGTTAACCCTGGGGTTCCCCCTAAAGGTGCTTTCCTCATACCTATGTCAGGACTTACTCAGCCACCGTGCCCAGCCCTTCTGTCTCCTCGCTTGCAGGAGATTCACCTCCTATTTATTGAAAAGCCAAATGTTTCACCTTTTCAGTCCCCTAAGCTCAATCCTGCTATTCTTCTTCTTCCCACTTCCCTAGCCAACCCCTCCTCCTTGTCTGAACATTCCTGCCCTGAATTAGTGGAGTCCCTTGCTTCCCCAACTGGGCTGACCGACCAGCCCATCCCTGACCCTGGCCTGGTTCTGTGTGGACGCATTCCCCAGTGGACCCGCATGGAAAGAGACAAGCCTCCAATACGATTGTTTCCAAAGGAGGGGAGGTATTGGGGGCCCAGCGCCTCCCTGAGAGAACAACGTCCCAAAAGGCTGAACTAGTGGCCCTCACTAGGGCCCTCCAGTTGGTAAAAGGGAAAAGGGTCACTGTTTATACTGACTCTATGCCTTCCTCATTGCCCGTTGTCACGTGGCAATCTGGAAAGAACAGGGGTTCCTATCCACAAAAGGGAACCTTATTTTAATGCCTGCCCTATTTTTTTAATATATTTTTATTGTGAAAATACTGTAAAGAGGGGTTACAATTACATGGGTAAGATAATGAGCACATTTCTTTTTTTTGGGGGGGGGGGTCCGGTCGTGGGGCCTGAACTCTGGGCCTGGGCGCTGTCCCTCAGCTCTTCAGCTCAAGGCTAGCGCTCTACC
>NW_012267383.1:663346-693420 GCF_000151885.1 Dipodomys ordii
TCACCACCAGGGATGATGAACATTTCCTCATGTGTTTCTTTGCCATTTTTATTTCTTCATCTGAGAAGTCCCTCTTTAGTTCCCTTGCCCATTTATGCCTGCCCTATTTTAAAACAAATTCAGGCCCTTTCCCACCCATCAGCTGTGGCTATTGTCCATTGTAAAGGACAGCAGATGGATGATTCCCTTGTTTCCTAAGGTAACAATAAGGCCGACGCAGTGGCATGCCAGCTCGCTCAACAGTCAGCGGCTCTGGCCCCCATTTTATTTTTACAGGTCCCAGACTTGACCCCTCAGCATTCCCCATCCGAAAACCTCTTCTCTATGAGAAGGGTGGCACAGATGGAGAACAGGGATGGATCTTTATGGGAAATAAGTTGGCCTTGCCTCTGGCCCTCATTCAACAGGTTATTGCCTCACTTCATATTGGGCCCAAGGCACTGGTTCAGTTTTTAAAGCCCCTCTTTTATCACGGTCAGCTTCCACCATAGTGGAGTCTGCCTCTCGGGCATGTTTTACATGCTCAAGGGGGACTCTGGCCAGCCTTTACAACCCATCAAATGTGGGACAATTTGCCTGGCCAAGACTGGCAGGCTGATTTCACCGATATGCACACCCACAAAAGGATGAGGTACCTTCTTGTCCTGGTAGACAACCTCATGGGGTGGGCGGAGGCCTTTCCAGCTCCCACAGAGCTGGCAGGAATTGGAACTTTTTTTTTTTTTTTGGCAGTCGTGGGGCTTGAACTCTGGGCCTAGGTGCTGTCTCTGAGCGCTTCAGCTCAATGCTAGCGCTCTACCACTTGAGCCACAACACCACTTCCGGTTTTCTAGTGGTTTATTGGAGATATAAGAGTCTCACAGACTTTCCTGTCTGGGCTGGCTTTGAACCATGATCCTCAGATCTCAGCCAACTGAGTAACTAGGATTACAGGCATGAGCCACCGGCGCCCAGCTTGGAACCTTATTTTTTCTTTCAGAAATGATTCCTCGTTTTGGCCTTCCTTCTTCCCTTCAATCTGATAATGGCCTGGCCTTTATTTCCCAAGTAGTAAAAAAGGTGTCTTCAGCCCTAGGACCCTAGTCGAAGCTCATGAATTTTCAGATAAACTCACTCCAGTGCTAACTTACCTCGCTGGCACTGGTTGCTCTCCGAAACTGCAGAACCTTGGACCTTCTAATGGCCCCAAAAGATGGGACATGCCTATTCTTGCAGGAACAATGTTGTTTTATATTAATGAGTCAGGTTTGGTAGACCAAAACATTGAGATCCTAAACAACCTAAAGGAGGAGCTCAAACATTAACAATCCAGGGGGTCCTTGGGCTGGGAAGGTGGCTCAGTGGTAGAGCTCTTGCCTTGCATGCCTGAGGCCCTGGGTTCGATTCCTCAGCACCACATAAGCAAAAAGAAAAAAGCCGGAAGTGGCGCTGTGGCTCAAGTGGTAGAGCGCTAGCCTTGAGCTGAAGAGCTGAGGGACAGCGCCCAGGCCCAGAGTACAGGCCTCACGACTGGACCCAAAAAAAAAAAAAACAATCCAGGGGCCCCCTTTGTCCCATGCCTCTTGAGGTTCATCCAGAGCCGCATCCAAGAAATGACTAGAGGGAGTTAATCAGCTTCTTCTTCTCCACCCATACACTTGCCTGCTGACTACCCCTCCAGCGCCCTAGACAACCGGCATGCAGCCCCACAATGCCCCTGTCCAGCAGGAAGTAGCCAGACGACTAGCGTCACCCTATATTTCCAAACCAAAGATGCCAGAATGACAGGCCGCTGGAGGGCAGAGGCAGCCAAGAAAAGCCACTTCCTTATACACCACCTGTCCCAATTATACACCACCTGTGCCAATCATTCTTCGGGGGCACTAGCCTGAATCTACTCAAACTTGCAAAACAAGTTACATGTTATAAGTTCCTGCTGACCCCAGCCATATAAACCCTGCTACAAGCAGACTCTGAGTGACCTCTCTCATCCTGACCAGGGTGTTTGCCCAGGAGTGTACCCCACTGGCACCCAGCTGATTTGGGCTTTTCTAATTGGGTTTCAGTCTTCTATTTCTTAGTACATTTGAGATCTAAGGATCAGAGTTCAAAGCCAGCCAGCCTGGACAGGCAACTCTTGAAACTTTCTTTGGTGGTATTGTTGGTGATGGTGCTTTAACTCTGAGCCTGGGTGTTGTCTCTGAGCTCTTTTGCTCAAGGGTAACACTCGACCACAATTAGCCATAGTGCCATTTCCAGCTTTCTGGTGGTGGGTTCTCACGGACTTTCCTGCCTGGGCTGGGTTGGAACCTCAAGCCTCAGATCTCAACTCTGAGTGTGAGCCAACAGCACTAGGGCTTCTGTGAGACTCTTATCTCCAATTAATAAAAGGTTGGAAGTGGTTGGAATTCATTCAGCTTTGTTTGTGGATTCCATGAATTCCTTTATTAATCTTTGGTTAGGCTGACTGGTTGCCCTATCACGCTCAAACAGAGCCCTTTGTAGGCTTTCAATCTATGCATTCATCATGTTTACCAATAGTGTTTGTAGAGCATTTTGAGAACTCTCTGGGTTATTCATTAACTGCTCTGATGCCTGTTTACCATGAATGGGAGTTGAGGTTCACTGGCTTGCCATTTTTCTTGTGCTTCTACAGCTTGTTCTGCCCATTTAGGTAAAACGCAAAACCAATTCCAAGCTATAACACTATTTAAGGCAAGCACCAACCCAGAGCCCTGTAGTTGCAGATTTATTTTTTTAATTTTTTTAGTATGTTGTTGGTTGTGGGGCCTGAACAATGTCCCTGAGCTCTTCATCTCAAGGGTCCAACTTGAGCCACAACGCCTTTTCCGGCTTTTTTTTCCTGCTTATGTGGTGCTGAGGAATCGAACCCAGTGCCTCCTGCATGCAAGGCAAGCACTCTACCATTGAGCCACCTTCCCAGCCTGCTGATTTTTTGATACAGCCAAAATGGTTACAGGTACAGTATAGCTTAACAAACTAGGGATCAATGGACTAAGAAAACCAAAGAGTGAGCCAGTGGACCAGAAATTAAGAGGTATAGGGAAAATCATGAGGAGAAAAGATGAGAGAAACGTAGGCAGGGAAGGGAAGAGAGGGAAGATAACTGTGGCTCAAGTGGTAGAGTGCTAGCCTTGAGCAAAATAGGACAGTGCCCAGGCCCCGAGTTCGAACACCCTAGCACTGGCAAAAAATAAATTCCCCACACTTGAATTATGAAATGCTTACAACTGCTCAAGTAGAATTCCCATTCTCCAAACTTTCTTTTGTAAGAAATCAGAAAGAAAAGGAACCATAAAAATTTCATATAATTTGTCAAAAAATAAATGTTTATTTTCAAGTATGAAAAATAATGTCAAGGCATAACCCAAAATTGGGTGACAAAGTACAAAAAGAAGATATCTAGGATTAAAAAAACCCTCTACAATTAGTCATAAAATATTTAATATACATACTTTGACATTCATAGTTGGTACTGCAGAAAAATAAGTTTTGCTAATGTAGCTTATTAACAAAAATACATTTACAGTCCTCGTTAAATAAACAAGTCCTCAATGGCCTCGCAATGTTCACTTGGGCCTGACAGACTGTAAGAGCCATCTTCATAAAGTAATAAACTAACAGCTGAACACACGTCAGCTATGTAGAAGGATGTCAACTAACTTATGGCTTGCCTTGACAAATATCTTCCTGTGTTTGTTGATAGTTGTGCTATTCTACTGCAGTGGTTTTCAATGAAGCACATGGCCTAAGTGTTCACTGAAGTCTCTGCTGAGATTTTTTGATTGTGGCCATCCTGAGAGTTATTGTCCAGCAAAAGGATTCCAAACAGAAAATGTCAACCAATCCAGAAACATGTGTTCAGGTCATTTCACCGGACTGTCCCCAAGGCTCTTGCTTCTCTTTTCCAGGTACATCTGCTTGTAGGTCTGGAACACTGCCTTGGATGAATCTTTCCCTGGGTTTTCCCGTGTCTCAGATCCATCTGCACTGAAGCTTCTCTTGCATATTTTTGACTTAGCTTTGTCTGAGAAGATAGAAGCTTAATGTTACAGGCAATGAATACCTACCAATCAAAACTAAATGGAAGTCAGGCACTAGTGGCTTATGCCTGTAATACTATCTACCAGTTGAAAGTAGAGTTGGGGCTCAAGTAGAAGAGTGAAAAAGCCAAGTGAGATGATCAGGCCCTGAGTTCAAGTTCAAGCATTGGTACACTGACCCCTTATGAGATCAAAAGACGTAAAACCCTAAAATATCTGCGGAGGAGGAAATGTAAGGCAACCCTCAGCCCCCCAGGCATGATGAGAATTTTTTTTTTTGGGTCCGGTCGTGGGGCCTGAACTCTGGGCCTGGGCGCTGTCCCTCAGCTCTTCAGCTCAAGGCTAGTGCTCTACCACTTGAGCCACAGCACCACTTCCGGCTTTTTCTTATGTGGTGCTGAGGAATCGAACCCAGGGCCTTGAGCATGCAAGGCAAGCGCTCTACCACTGAGCCACCTTCCCAGCCCGAGAATTATATTCTTGATTTGTGGGTGTCTGTTGGTCCTGTGGCTGAACTACAGGCCTGGGAACTATCGTTAGCACTCTACCACTTGAGTTACAGCCCTACTGCTGGCTTTTTGGTGGCCAATTGGGGATAGGAGTCTCATGGGCTTTCTTGCCAAGGCTGGCATTAAACCACAATTCTCAGATCTCAGCCTCCAGGGTAGCTAGGATTACAGGTGTAAATTACTAGCACTGAGCATATGGTCTTGTTTAAAGAAAAATAAAATGACCATCATGGCTGATGGTATGGCAGAGAAACTAATATGTCCCCATACCAAGCATAAACAAAAATACCTTATGACTAAAAATAGGGATAAAACACATTAAGACAAATTGGCTAAAAAAATTAGGAGTAGGACAGAGCAGAAAGAGGGGTGTAATTATCCAAAAAGAAATGTACTCATGAGTTACCTAACCAGAACACCTCTATATGTCATTTTATTAAGAATAAAATTTTGGGGCCATGGGAAGGTGTCTCAGTGGTAGAGTGTTTGCCTTGCATGCATGAGGCCCTGGGTTGGATTCCTCAGCAATTCATAAGCAGAAAAAGTAGGAAGTGGGCAATGTGGCTCAAGTGGTAGAGCACTGGCCTTGAGCTGAAGAGTTGAGGAACAGTGCCCAGGCCCAGAGTTCATGCCATATGACAAACAAAAATTTTAAAAAAGCAACAAAAAGTTGGGTTTAGAGGTTTGGGTCAAGTTTGAACCTGGGTTTGAACCTCAGTACCATGAAGAAAAAGTAAATTACGTAAAACAGGTAATTGTACCTATCTCTCGATGGTTTTCTTCCATCCTTTTCCTTGTCATTCCACATTTTAACCAGTCTTCTTTTGTACTTTTTATTCCTGAAATTGTTTAAATATTTCATGTCTTTTAGTATTATAATGAAGCCATAATCCTAAAATATATTTTGCAAGACAATAAGACACATATCAATGTATACCATGCCATTTTTTAAAGGGCCTGGAAATATTAAAGTAGACATATGGCTCAAGAGGAAAAGCACCAGTCTTGAGCAAAAAGGGTTAGAAAGAGTAGGCTTTGAGTTCAAGTCCCAGTACTATCGCAAAAAACAGCTCCATTCAATGCCCCTGCAACACATCTGAGTCAATCACACCAACAGTTCAGACTGAGGACCAAATCACCACTAGTTTTAAAGCCAATGTATCTTCCTAGCTATGGTAGTTTCACATATCCCAATAAAAGAAAATCACACAAATGACTGATTCCCCATAAACCCTGCCAGCTTCGCTGTATCTCAGAATAAGATATGCATGCACACATAAATATATGGATATATATGTACTGAATATACAAATTAATGTATTCTAAATACATGTATGTATGCTTGTATATACTTTTTCTGAATACATGTTTTTCTTTCTGGTGTTGGCACTGGATCCTAAACTCAGGATTTGAGAACTGTTCCTTAGCTTCCTTGCTGAAGGCCAGTGCTCTACACTTGAGCTACAGTGGCACTTTGGTTCTCTGATAGTTAACTGGAGATGGGAGTCTTACAGACTTTCATACGTGGTCTGGCTCCAAACCATGATACTTAGATCTCAGCCTCCCATGAAGCTAAGATTACAGCCATGAGAAACCACTGCCCAACTTGGCTTTAAAAATCTTTTATCTGTGTCAGCACAGGGATTGAACTGAGGGCCTGGGTGCTATTGCTTCAATTTTTCTCTCAAGGGTGGTGTTCTAGTACTTGAGCTACAGTTCCACTTCTAGCTTTCTGCTGGTTAATGGGAGATATATCCTTCACAGAATTTGTGGCCCACCTGGCTTGGCACCATTATCCTGTTTCAGCTTCCTGATTAGCTAGGATCATACGTGAGCCACCAGCACTCAACTTCAAAACTTACAATTCACACGAAAAACAGTAAGGGGGTCATCAATGCAGAAGAAACACTACCCAAACTGTACCAAGTAACTGCTGTAACAGATTCACGTTTCAGGCTACCCAGGCACAAGATGCTACTCATTTGCCAAGAAAATCATACTGGACCTTGCACAGGGGCCTGCTCTTTCCTGGGACAGGCATTCAAGTCTTTGTGTTCCTCAGCAGAGCTTGTATTCTTTAACAGCAAATCTGGGCCTAATTTAAACTCCAACACGCTAGATTTTTCAGGAAAGGGAGCCTTTGGTTTGGGTTCCTGATTCAGCTTGTCTTTAGGGTGTTTCTGTGTCAGGCTGTCCAATTTGGTGAGACAAATGCTTTCTCCCTCTGTGCAATTATACGCCACGCGGTTCAGGTAGTTTTTCCCCCGATCCTTTACTTGCAGAGTCCTTGGGATGGCCCTTGCTTCCTTACTTCTAATGCTCAAGGTATTTTCTGATTTATTTTTATCAAGACATGTTTTGTCGAACTCCTTCCCAGCAACTTTTTCTTTTACATTTCTTGAGATTTGTCTTTTCAACTCCTTAGGGGGATGGTGGATCTTAATGTTATCCTGACTTGGCAAAATGTTGAGAGGCTCTTTGGAAAGACTGTCACAAATCTCATTTGGTTTCCCACTGCCCCCATCTTGCATGGAGCATTTACTGGACCTCGAAGCTTGAGGATCAGATGGTGCGCCTTCCACACAGGTTTTCTTGGAGGACTTACCCTCCATCATCTGCTTCTGTTTCTGCCTTTTCAAATACTCCTGCACTGTGATGACTCTACTTTTGGAGGACACCGGATTGGATTCCACCTTTTCTTGCTCACTTGCCTTTTTGTTTTGGCTTGATAAAACATTACCTAATTTTGGTGAACTTTCCACATTATGGCCATGCTCCTGGTGATCCACTTTTTTTTTCTTTCTTTCCAGCTCCGATGTGCTTCCTGGGTTTAACTTCCTCTTCTCCAGATATTTTACTTTAGAACCACCAGCACGGAACTTTAATTTTTGTGATGGTGCTGTGGATTGCACCGAGGAACTGTTTGTTTTCTGTGGATCACTCAGGGTGGGAGCTGTCTGTGAAGCTTGTGGGGTGTGGTTCTTTGGTAGTTTTTCCTGCAAACCTGGCCGATTACAGCTTATCACTTTACCATGAATGTCAACAGTGCTGTCATGGAATTTCCATTTTACTTTTCTTGTCTGACCTTGCAAGGGATCTAATTTGTCATCTTTAGATGAAGAGTTATCAGTCCTTTCTGGTCTCATCTTTACTGAGTTGTACTGTTTCTTTGTTGCATGCTTTTGATTGTCACCATCACACCTGGAAGAAATGTGATGAGTTAATTCTTTTGCTGCCCTCTGTGGGCTCTTTTTTATTCTGGATGTGTCTTTTTGTCCGTTGCTGAGTAATTCAAGAAGATGACTTTTCTGAGGCTTTGGAGTGAGAGGAGTCTCAGACTTATTTGAAACACTAATACATTCAATAATAGTGACGTCTTCATCAGGGGCCCTCTCCCCTTCTTTACAGGTGCTAATTTCTGAAGGTGAACACTGCCCTTTCCCCTCATCTTCCTGTTTAGTGCGGTTATCACTGTCTTTACATTGACAATGGGGCACTCCCTCATAAAGCTCTGAGAGCCAGCCAAGGGCACAGCAGTGGACTTTGTCTTCTTCTAATTTGTTCATCCTATCTTCACAACTGTTTTCTCCCATGGGTGCTGCTGAGGCACATTGGTTCTCTGCCTGTGATAAAGATTTTTCTTTCTGAGGTTCTTCTAACTTTTCAACTACACAAAGTTGACCTTGTTCTTCAGGAAATATCTCTTTCATCTGCTCTGAGCTTAATATGGTTATCTGTATTTGATCTGTAGACTCCTTAGGGCAAGAGGCCATTTTACTGCCATTTTGATTGTCTGAGACTTGTGCTGTCTTTTGTTGGTCCACAAACCCTTTGTGTGTGTTCATGGCTTCAATGCCATAGGGAAACTCTTTTAAAAGTTCAGATAGTTGGTCTTGCAGGTACAAGACAGAATCATCGAAACTCTCGTGTATTGTGGGATCTTTGGCAATATTACTGCCAGACAGAAGGGTTTCCTGGGAAGTATTTGGCTGAATAGATGAGTAACACGTGTCCTGAGGTGGGCCTTCTTGAGTAGTACAGTCCACGCTTTTTGCTTCAGCTTTTCTGTTTGCATCACCATTCTGACCAGGTGATGGCTCTTGAGACTCTGATTGGTCAGTTATTTGATGAAGATTATCTGAGCTGGGTACAAACTGCTCTTTTTGGGAATCAAAGTTTTTCTTCTCACAGGCATGATGTACTTTTTGCTGTTCACAACTGATTATTTGTGGACAGGATGGAGAAATTTCATGTGCCTCAATCTTTTTCAAATGGGAAGATTTGAAAATGCTTGCTATTTGGGAATCATAAGCTACATTACCTTCAACAAGAGAACAAATATTTCCAATCTGTAACATATCACAACTCACAAAAGAACTGTGCTTTGATTTACACAAAGTCTGCTGATCACCCATAGGAGACTGCTTTCCTAGATCGGCTTTAAGTTGTTCTTTTGAATTCCCAATACCTTGCTCATTCTGCTTTTCCATCTCAATAAATGAAAGAAGTTTCCTCAAATCAGCATTGAGTGGGTCTCCTGAATTTGCAATACCTGGTTCATTCTGCTTTTCCTTCTCAATTTGTGAGAGTTTACTCACATCAGTATTAGGTGGGTCTTGTGAATTCCCACTACCTGTTTCATTCTGCTTTTCCTTCTCAAGTGAGAAATGTCTGCTCAATCCACTTGAGCCTGAACCACTCACATCAACATGTGTAACAGCAGGTATTCTTGTATTCTGTGCTAGTTGATCTTGTAAGCTACAGATACTTCCTTCTTTAATAATTGGATAGACTGGCTCACTTGGGGATTCCAGTGCCACTCCTCTGACAGACAAGTTTTTGTCCTGACTAAGAATTAAGGGTGAAACCACTGCAACCTGAGGTTCTGTTCCCTTTGTGTTTACAGCAGGGGACTCAAAGCTCGGGGTTATGACCAAGGACAAAGCTGTCACTTGGGAAGGGCTGGTCATTTTGTTGTGAGAATTTCCCTCAACCAAAGCAAGCCTCTTCCCAGGAACTTCTTTCACAGGCTCGGAGACTGCAACTGCTGTGCTTGTTGTGGATACAACACTCTGGCTTTCCATGGAAAGCTTTGAAGCACTTTCATCTGTTGCTTGTGCAGGTGACTTTTGCCAAAGAGAAAGGCACGTGGCTAGCAGTTCCATGGAACAGTTGCCGTCACTTTTAGCAGGCATGGCTCTGGCAGACAATTCAGAAGGCCGAGGTGGCCCAGTGTACATGGTATTCTCAGTTTTACTACTTGCTGCCTTCAAAAGATGTTTATTAATTTTAATTTTCCTTGCAAGTTCTGAAAACTTCTTTTTTATTTCTACCAGTGATTTAAGATCCCGCACGATTTTTTCTTTTGTGACATCATTGGAGTTCAATATTTGACCTGAAGTTGGGATGTAAGAATCCATTCGCCCTTGATTACTTGCAGGGAACGTCTGCATACTAACCACAGATTCAACTGGCTCATTAAAAGGCTGCTTGACATTGATGTTTTCTTGCCAATTATATAATTTCTCATGTGTGTGTCTATTTTCATTAGTGCTTTGCCATTGCTGAGGAAGGCCTTTACAGAAGTCTTTCCCATTTCCATAGGAGGCAACGTCTGGATTTGGGGAGACGTCCACTGAGGACAATTGTTTATTAACAGGCTGAGCTCTAGGAAGAGGCTGGATTCTGTAATGACGGTGGTAGGGTGGGGGCAGGGGTCTTTTCTCTGCAGTACACTGGTAGGTTGTTATAGCTACAGTCTCCATTGGCTGTATAGTCTGTGTAGGAACTGGAAGCAGGCTGTTTTGAACTTGCAATGATGTAGATGGCATAGAGGTTGGTTTCTGAATACTGGGTTCTTGTACTACGGCCTGTGGAGTGGAATGGGAGTACTGCTTTGTAAGTGGCCTGTAATCTGGGTATGCCAGCTCAGGAGACATATACTGCTGTGCATCTAATAGCGAAGGGTTCATTCTCTCATTTCCTTGAACAGATACAGAACTTCTTAGAGAACTTGAAGGAGCCATTTGCAGTTGCGCAGTATAACTTTCTGCTGGGACAATGTGACCCTGTAGGGTGTGGACATTAGGCATTTTAGTTCCCAAGTTAGTTTGATGAGCTACAGCTACCTCTGAATAAGGCAGAGAATTTGTAATGGGCAAGTTCAACCATACATTGTGCATAATGCCAGTTGACTTTTGCAAATTAAGATTTGGGAGTTGGGGTCCAGAAACATTTGTATAAGTTCTTTGTTCAAGAGAAGTTTGTGGGGACACAGGGATCCTGTTCTGCATATTAGTATCGAAGATTTGAGTTGTATAATTTGGGATATTCAGCAGTGGCTGCGAGGCTGGATGTGACTCACTGGAATACATGCATGGCTCCTGTGAACTTCCAGGAGAGCTGAAAGAACTCTGAGTCACCGGACTGAGTTGGTTCCTTAACCACTTATGCAACAAAGATGACTGACTTTTCGAGTATGACGGAGGTTTCGTATTCCAGTTCATAGCTGATCTGATAGAGGAGCACTGTGGTGCTCTGAATGTCATGAACCTTCAAGAAAGATTAAAATGAAAGTGTTAAAATTGTTTCAAATCCTGTTTGGTTCAGGTGTTAATCCTAGCTAACTGAGAGAGGCTGAGATCTGGGGATTTTAGTTTGAAGACAGCCAGGCAGGAAACTACTCAATAAACTACTCAATAAACTACTCAAAAAAACTACTCAAATAAACTACTCAAAAAAAGCTGGAAGTGACACTGTGGCTCAAGTTGTAGAGCCCTAGCCTTGAGCAAAAAAAGCTAAGGACAACTCCCAGTTCCTAACTTCAATCTCTGGACCAGCACCAAAAATTAAAACAAATGTTGCTTTGTCTACATAGAAAATTTATAGCAAATCATATCATTACTGAAGCTTTAGACCAATTACATCGTTAATCATAGATGAAAAGTAATGAGATGAGTAATAATGGATCCATCACACATGCAGTCATGGTTATCATTTATTTATTTTTGTTGGTCACGGGGCTTGAACTCTAGGATTGGACACTGTCCCTGTGCTCTTCAGCTTAAGGTGAGGGTTCTACCGCTTGAGCCATAGCAACACTTCAGGTTTTCTAGTGGTTAATTGGAGATAAGAGTCTCATGGACTTTTCTCCTTAGCACCTGGCTATCATTGCTATATTTAAGCAGCACTCACTTTCAGGTTTCACTTAGTATAACTTTTATTTTTTTTATAGTACTGGACATTAAGCCGAGAGACTCAGATATATTAAGCACTTATTCTACCACTGAGCTAAATTTTTCTTTTTTTGTCAGTCCTAGGGCTTGAACTCTGGGCCTAAGCACTGTCCCTCAGCTCTTCAGCTCAAGGCTAGCGCTCTACACTGAGCTACACTTGAGCTACAGTGCCACTTCCGGTTTTCTGGTGATTTATTGGAGATAAGAGTTTCAGAGTTTCTTGCCTGGGCTGGCTTTGAATGGCGATCCTCAGATCTCAGCCTCGGGAGTAGCAAGGATTACAGGCGAGAGCCACTGGAGCCCGGCTTGAGCTAAATCCTTGACCCTGAATTTGCTCATTAAAAAAACAATTTAGGGCCAGGCACTGGTGGCTCACTCCTACCTATTCAGGAGGTTGAATAGTGAGAATTGTGGTTCATAGCCAGCCTGGGCAAAAAATTCAGGAAAGTCCATGAAACTTAACTCCAATAAACCACTCAGAAAACTGGAAGTGGCACTGTGGGTCAAGTGGTAGAACGCTAGCCTTGAGCTGAGGAGCTGATGGACAGCACCCACATGCAGTTCTTCAAGCCACAAGACTGACCAAAAAAAAAAAAAAACCTCTTTGTGGGGCTAGGAATGTGGCTTAGTGGTAAGAGTGCTTGCCTAGGCTGCATGAAGCCCTAGGTTTGAATCCTCAGTACCACATACACAGAAAAAGCTGGAAGTGTTCTTTGGTGCCAGTGGGAGAGTGCCAGCCTTGAGCACAGAGATTGTCAAGGACAGTGCCCATGCCTTGAGTTCAAACTCCAAGACTGGCAAAAAACATTACGTCAAAAAATTCTTTAAGCAATCCATTCTAGCTGTAAGCAAACAATGAAACTTTGCAAATATAGTAAAAAAAAATTCTTACTGGGCATTGGTGTCTCACATCTGTAATCCAACCTATTCAGAAGGCTAAAATCTGAGGTTCAAAGTCTGCTAGACTGTCAACCGAATCACTCAAAAGCCAGAAGTGGGACTGTGCGTGAAGTGGTAGAGCTCTGGCCGAGAGCAAAAATATATACATAAAACACCTTGGAAGCAGTGTCCATGTTCTGAGTTCAAGCACTAGTACTGGCACCAAAACAAAAGTTCTTAAAAATGTTACCTTGTCACCTTGTATTCTCACAAAATTTCTTGATAAAAATAAATAAAACAACACAGACCTGTAATCACAGCTAGCAGGAAAATGGGCGAGGAGGATTGGAAAAGTAAGGCCTATCTGGGCATCATCATGAGACCTCCGTGTCAAAAACAAACAAATACAAAAAGACCTTTAAAAAAATGCTGTCCAAACACACTGTCTATATAATCAGTTTGTTCTCCACTTGTTACACCCAGGGTATCTTGGCTCACTGCCTGCTAGTATTCTGCTTTAGAAGTAAAAAGAGAAACCTATTTTGTCTTTGTTCTGAAACTCCTTGTACATGCTCAAAGCCTTGGCATTTCCTGAGTGAGAGAAAAGCTTTTGTGTGTGCTCATGCTGAGGCTTTAACTCAGGGATCATATGCTGCTCCTTTTTTCACTCCAGGTTAGTGCTATACCACTTAAGCCACAGGTCCATTCTTGCTTTATGTTGGTTAACAGTAAAGAGTCTCAGACTGGCTTTGTACCAACCATGATCCTCAGATCTCAGGCCGCTGAGTACATGTGATTGTTCCTGAGCTGTTCTCTACCTCTTCATAATAACCTAATGCATACATAAGCAATGTGCTTTTATGGAGTTGTGTGACTAATTCTAGAAAACGATTAAATCAAGAGCTAGAAAGTCCAAGAGAGTCTCATCTCCAACTAACCACCAAAGTCAGAAGTTGATCTGTTGCTCAAGAGGTAGAGTGCTAACGTTGAGCACAAAAGATTAATAGTAATAAAAATCAATAAGTAAATTGGCATTATCCTTCCTTTTTCTGATACATACCTGTGTCAGTCGGGTCATTCCCACACACACAGTCTCCAAGACAATGAGTATTCCTCAACACTGAGACCCCAGACTCCCATTTCCCATGCTCTACCACACAAACATGGATAAACTTGTCTCTTCACAACTTTTTTTTTTTGGTCGGTCCTATGGCCTGAACTCAAATCTGGGCACTGTCCTTCAGCTTTTCAGCTCAAGGCTAGCGCTCTACCAATTGAGCCACAACGCCACTTTCAGCTTTTTCTGCTTATGTGATAATGAAGAATCGAACCCAAAGCCTCATGCATGCAAGGCAAGCACTCTACCACTGAGCCACCTTCTCAGCCCCACAACTATGTATTTTTTGTGGGGAAGGTTTTAAAATAAATTTTCTTCTAGTATTTCCAAATAGCTGTACGGGACTTTCAATGTGGTATTATCTATTAATGTGTACAAGGGGTCTTAATCCCCTACTCCACTTGCCTCACGTTTCCCAGTTCCATTTTCACGGATGTATATTGAGTATTATGACTGTATTAACCCACCATTCCTCTATTTGTCCATCTCTCTTTAGCCCACCCCTCCTGGCAAGACATATTCTTCCTGAAATTCATGCTCTAACTGTCCAAAGAGGTTGTCTTGGTTTTGGGTTTACATGTTTTTTGTTTGTTTCAGTTAGCAGCCCTGGGGCTTGGGCACTGTCCCAAATTCTAAGTGAGGCACCACAGGTTCCTGCCTGTAATCCTAGCTAGAAGGAGGCTGAGATTTGAGGATCGTGGTTCAAAGTGAGCCAGGGCAGGAAAATCTGTGAGACTCTCATCTCCCATAAACCATCAGAAAATCAGAAGTGGCTCTGTGGCTCATGTTATAGAGCACTAACCTTGAACTGAAGAGCAGAAGGACAGTATAACACCCAAGCCCACAGGTCAAACCCCATGACGGACCAAAAGAAAAAACAAAAACCATCCAATTCTAGGCTGAGAATGTGGCTTAGTGGTAGAGTGCTTGCCTATCATCCATGAAGCCCTGGGTTGGAGTCCTCAGTACCAGGTAAACAGAAAAGGCAGAAGTGGCTCTGTGGCACAAGTGGTAAAGTGCTAGCCTTGAGCACAGACTCAGGGACAGTTCCCAGGTTGAGTTCAAGCTCCAGGACCAACAAAAATAAATTTAAAAAGAATCAAATTCTAATATCACTTCCATTATTCCACCTTCCCAGTCCCTTCATATTTCTTTCAACCATAAATCCAGGTTCTTCTTTTATTTTATTTATTTATTTGGGTCTGGTCGTGGGGCCTGAACTCTGGGCCTGGGCACTGTCCCTCAGCTCTTCAGCTCAAGGCGATCGCTCTACCACTTGAGCCACAGCACCACTTCCGGTTTTCTGGTGGTTTATTGGAGATAGGAGTCTCACAGTCTCTCCTGCCCGGGCTGGCTTTGAACCGGGATCCTCAGATCTCAGCCTCCTGAGTAGCTAGGATTACAGGCGTGAGCCACCAGCGCCCGGCTCAGGTTCTTCTTTTAATATAAACTGTACTGTACTTATATATGCAGCAGGACATTCTTACTACTGGCTCTACACTCAAACCAAGAAATGTTTTGATGAATCTATTTATTTATTTTCTCGTCCTGGGACTTGAACTCTGGGCCTGGGCGCTGTCCCACAGCTATTCAGCTCAAGACTTGAGCCACAGCACCACTTCCAGTTTTCCAAGATAAGAGTCTTATGGACTTTCCTGTTTGGGCTGGCTTTAAACCATGATCCTCAGATCTCAGCCCCAGGAGTAGCTAGGATTACAGGCATGAGCCACCAGTGCCCGGCTATTTATTATTTTTGTTATAAGACATAGTCCAGCTGTGCACCCAGGCTGGAGTTAAGCCTTGCTCTGTAGTACAAACTTCCTCTAACTTACTCTGGCCTCCAGAGTTTTGGGACAATAGTGTACTATCATACTTGGCTACAGATATAGCAATTAAAGGACTGGGTGGTGGCTCAAATGCTTGCCTAGCAAGTATATGGTACTGAGTTCAAAGATACTGTAAACCTATGTGTACCGAGAGAGCCACAAAGACAAGGCAATTTAATGAAACAAAGACTTCTACTTCTCTGCTTTCAATGAAGAACAGGAGTGAACAAAAAACAGGATAAAGTAAAGAACAGAATAGATAGAATATGCATCAAGGAAGTAAAATTCTGGAACACATTGTATCTGTTTACTTCCTAGACAGGACTACAGAAAGAAAAAGTACAAGAAAACTAGAGTACCTTAACTTAGAGAAGGGTGGCTAATTGTCCATTATGTGTCCTCTGTGCACACTGTGGTTTGTGACTCACTGTAGATGAGACTGCATAGTCCAAGCACTCGTCAAGTGGTGCAAAGGTTGGTCAACAGTCCTGCAATGAAATCAAGCAGTGTCAGACTATTACATATTTATCATCTGCATAACAGGATCAAATAGCACAGTTATTCCATAAGTACAGAAGCCACCAACCAATGGTGGCTATGCCTGGGGCTAAAATCTGAGACTCCTGGTCAGACTCATTTCCAATGAACCTGCAAAATGCAGAAGCAGAGGTATGGCTGAAGCAGCTGAGTGCCTGCCTTGAGAGAAAAAGCAAATGAGAGTGCATTTGTTTTTGTAACTTTCCTACTCTTTACTATTTTGAAGTACATCAGAGAAAAAAAATAACAAAATGACAGAATATAAGATTGTTATGTTAGCCGGGTGCTGGTGGCTCACGCCTGTAATCCTAGCTACTCAGGAGGCTGAGATCTGAGGATCGCGGTTCAAAGCCAGCCCGGGCAGGAGAGACCGTGAGACTCCTATCTCCAATAAACCACCAGGAAATCTGAAGTGGTGCTGTAGTTCAAGTGGTAGAGCGCTCGCCTTGAGCTGAAGAGCTGAGGGACAGCGCCCAGGCCCAGAGTTCAAGCCCCACGACCGACAAAAAAAAAAAAAGATTGTTATGACCTGGTTACAGAAAACTGGCACTAAGCTGGGCCCAGTGGTTAAGTATACTGTAATGCCAGCACTCGGGAGTCTGGCCTGGGTTACAGAGTGACACCAAATCCCAGGATTCCTCCAATGTAGCTGTATCATGTGTTGTATCTCTGTGTCAATGTCCTTCCCAGTCTCTAAGAACCACTATTTTCTACCTGCCATGAAACTGACCTCTTATCTTCTATGAGTGGCTTATTTCACTAAATGATCTCTAGCTCAATTCATGTTGCCGCAAAGACACTGTCATAACTCAAAAGTATTCTAGGCTTTGAACTTGGGCCTAAGCGTTCTATTTTTATTTATTTGCTCACAGACAGTGCAATACTGCTTGAGTCATAGGTCTACGTCCAGCTTTTTGATTAACTGGAGCTAAGAATCTCAAGGACAGGCTGGGAATTTGGCTCAGTGGTAGAGTGCTTGCTAGCATGCATGAAGCCCTGTATTTGATTCCTCAGTACCATATTAACAGAAATAGCTGGAAGTAGCACTGTGGCTCAAGTGGTAGAATGCTAGCCTTGAGTAAAAGCAGCTCAAGGACAGCACCCAGGCCCAGAGTTTAAGATCCACGACCACCAAAAAAAGAAGAAGAAAGAAAAAAAGAGCCAGCTTTCAATCACAATATTCGCATCTCAAATTTCCTCAACCTGAGTAGCTATGATTGTAGGTGTGAGCCACCAATGCCCTCAATTCATATGTATCTATCCATTCCTTTTCTTCTTAACCTTCCATGACATCCTGTTTGATTCTTCTTGGCTACTATAAGTACTGAATTACCCTGTATGAACATTTTTCCTATGGCTGGTTATAAGTAGATAGTCAAAGTTTAAAAGTATTAAATAAAAAACTCCAGGAGTAAAACAACTCCTGATCACTTATAATGGGTGCCCTTTGAAGTAGTATAATGGACTCTCCACTCTACCACCATCCTCTTCAGGAAAGGAATCATTCCTTTGCCAAATATGTGTAGCTCTCTATTACCCACTGTCTAGCCCCTTAGCTGTCCCAATGACCTATTATTGAGACTGTCTCACAGTACTTTTGGACTAGATACTTTATTTTGGTGTTGATACTGGTCCTCATGGGTGTTCCTGAGCTTTTTTGCTTAAGGCTGATGCTCTACCATTTGAGGCAGAGCTCTACTTCTGGTGTTTAGAAGTAAGAGTCTCATGTACTTTCCTGCTCCATCTGGCTTCAAATCATAACCGTCGGATCTCAAGCCTCCTCTAGGAGGACAGACAGGTATGTACCACCAGTGCCAAGAACCATTGTTTAATTCCTTCCTTCCTCATCTCCCCTCTCTACTTCCTTCCTCACACCAGGGACTTGCACTTAGAGAAAATACTCTACAACAGACTATTTAACAATGACCCCTCTACCTCCCCCATAAGAAGACTGGGCATGCTGACAATTCCCACTGTCAAAGGAATGTTGTGAAGTGCTGCCAAAAGCAGCTTGGGAAATGAAGACAGGAAAGAGCAAAAGCTTAAAGTCCAAAGCCACTGCAGGTAAAAGCATGAGACTGTGGAAAATGAACTATACAACTTGTAGTTAGGGATGAGAGGGGAAAACAACTGGGAGTGAGGCAAGGGCTGTCATTGTGTAAGTGAAGTCCACTCATTACCTGACGTATGTAACTATGACACCTCTGCACATCACCTTTATAATAATAATAATAAAAAGCATGTGGATATAAATACACTTTCTTGATCCATTCACCACTGTATACTGTGGTGCAGTGAACATAGGTAGGTTAATGCCCAATTACTTCATAGTCACACACACAGCAGGCAATCCCTAACTATCATGGTTCTATCATTCCCTAGAAGGGAAAGGGTGCACCACAGAGAAAATACAACGAACCAACAAATGTGTCACTGAGCCTTGGACTTTTACCACGTATGTCATTTTAAAACCCTGTAGGCAGTACCTGAAAGAAATGCGATCTCTTGGAGGGTGGTGGTCTTAACCATCTGGAAAGCCCTGACAATACGCCAGGCATAGGTGGCAGTTTGATGGCAGCAGGATAGCAGGTGTGGTGCTGCTGCCTTTTCAGGAGGCAGAGGCAGGAGCACTGTCACTTCCAGGTCAGCATCAACTACATAGCAAAAACAGACCAAAACAGAAATGGAGGGGCAAAGGGTGAACAAACACAACAGTGGTACTCACTGGACACTAGGCTGAAAATGAACTATACGTGTGGGTGGGGCTGGGAGGGGAAAACTGGGAGAGATTGAGGGAAGGGTGATATTGCCCAAAAAGAAATACTCACTTTACCTGACCTATACAACTGTTAACACCTCTGTATATCAACCTTGATAATAACAATTTTAAAAATTGGACTTTGTACAAATTTAATTTCTTAAAAAGAAAAAAACTTTGGGCTAGGAATGTGGCTTAGTGGTAGAGTGCTTGCCTAGCATGTATGAAGCCCTGGGTTCCATTGTTCGGTATCACATATAAACAGAAAAGGCTGGAAGTGGCTCTGTGCCTCAAGTGGTAGAGGGTTAGCCTTAAGCAGAAGTTCTGGAACAGCACCCAGACCCTGAGTTAAAGCTACTAGACTGACAACAAAAAAAAATTATTTTGCAAGAGTCTTGGAGTTTGAAATTAGGGCCTGAGCCCTGTCCCTAAGCTCTTTTGCTCAAGGCTAGCACGCTACACTTGAGCCACAGAACCACTTCTGGTTTTTGAGTGGTTAACTGGAGGTAAGAGTCTCATGGGGACTTTTCTGCCCAGGTTGGCTTTGAACCACAATCCTCTGATCTCAGCCTCCTGAGTAGCTAGGATTACAGGCAAGCCACTGTTGCCCCACCAGTTTTTATACTTTTGTTTTCAGAGACCATGTGACTCTGCACTGCACAGCTAAAGTTTGCATCCATCCAGCTCCTAGAGCAAAGGAGGTCTGGAACACGAAGTCTGAACTAGGATCTACTTGCACTTTTCCTATGAATATTCTTTTCCTGCAACTTGACACCTGTAATCCCAGCTATTCAGGAAGCAGACATAAGAGGATCTAGGTTCAGGGCTGGGAAGGTGGCTCAGTGGTAGAGTGCTTGCCTTGCATGCTTGAGGCCCTGGGTTTATTCCTCAGCACCACATAAGCAAAAAGAAAAAAAGCTGGAAGTGGCGCTGTGGCTCAATAAGTAGAGTGCTAGCCTTGAGCTGAAGAGCTGAGGGACAGCGCCCAGGCCCAGAGTTCAGGCCCCACGACCGAACCCCCCCGCCAAAAAAAGAGGATCTACGTTCAAAGCCAGTCTGCAGAAAGAAATCCATGAGCTTCATCTCCAATTACCCAGCAAAAAGCTAGAGGTGGAGGTATGGGATATAGCTCAAATGCTAAGAGTGCACTCCTCAAGTGAAATAACTAAGAGCTCAATTCTCAGAACCAGCAAAAAAGGGAAAGGAGCAAGGAATACCTGTGAACAACTCTCTGCTAGTATTGGACAATTCCCCATACTTGGCCAAATCTGATCCAATGGGAAATATAAATCATCTAGAAATTTCACTGGAATATCAGTTTGTCACTGTGACAAGACATGTGACATTACCCATCTAAGGAGAGAAGCTAGGTGCTAGTGGTTCACACCAGTAATTCTAACCACTCAGGAAGGTGAGCTCTGACACCAGCCCAGGCAGGCAAGTCTCAGACTCTCTCTTCAATGAACTACCAGGGACAGCACCCTGCCCTGAATGTCAAACCCAGGACCGGCATTAAGAAAAAAAAAAAAAAAAAGAGTGAAGCTTATTTTAGTAGTTAATGGTTTCAGAGGTTATGACCAACTTGTTTCTGAGCCATAGTGGGCACAAATCATGGCCAAACGGTGTAAAGAAGCAAAGTTGTTCACCTCATTGCAGATCAAAGAAAGGGACCAAGATGCACAACTGCACCCACCACATATTCAGTGACCTACTTCCTCTAAGATGCTTTACCCCTTAAATAGACTCAACAGCTGGGGACATAGCTTTAAGATGCAATTAGTTCACCTTTATGGAGGACATTTCATATTCAAATCATAACAAATAGTAACCAAACAACTACCCACAAAAAAAAAAATGTTTAGGTCCAGACAACTTCTCTATAAAATCACAGTAAGTGGCATTGTGGCACAAGTGGTAGAGTGGTGGCCTTGAACTGAAGAGCTGAGGGGCAGTGCCCAGGCCCAGAGTTCAAGCCCCACCAACGACAATTAAAAAAAAAGATCAGGGGCTGGGAAGGTGGCTCAGTGGTAGAGTTCTTGCCTCGCATGCATGAGGCCCTGAGTTCTATTCCTCAGCAACACATAAGCAGAAAAAGCCTAAGAGGTGCTGTGGCTCAAGTGGTAGAGCACTCGCCTTGAGCTGAAGAGCTGAGGGACAGCGCCCAGGCCCAGAGTTCAAGCCCCACAACCAACCACCAAAAAAAAAAAAAAAACTAATTCCATAGGTCAGATGTGGTGGCCCACACCTGTAAATTCAGCAGTTTTAGGAGACTGAGGCAGAAGATCAAGAGTTCGGACCTCATAGTAAAACTCTGTCCCAGGCCAAAATCTAAATAAAAGAAAACTAATTCTACACTGTTGGGACCCCATTCTAATAACAGTACTCAGTACGTGCTACCCTCCTTATAAGCATTACCTGTCCTCACATTAGTGCCAAAGAGTACCTGACCAGTTAAAATATCCATCCTGGGCTGGGAAGGTGGCTCAGTGGTAGAGTGCTTGCCTTGCATGCCAGAGGCCCTGGGTTCGATTCCTCAGCACCACATAAGCAAAAAGAAAAAAGCCGGAAGTGGCACTGTGGCTCAAGTGGTAGAGCACTAGCCTTGAGCTGAAGAGCTGAAGGATAGCGCCCAGGCCCAGAGTTCAGGCCCCACGACCGACCCAAAAAAAAAAAAAAAAATATCCATCCTGTCTAAACAAAAATTAACCCTGACACCCATAGGAACAGAATCAGCTCTGAGGAACTAACAAACCCAGGAAATTTAGTAAACTGTGGGCTGTAAATTCCTGATAACAGAGCTCAGAGAACAAAGGCCAGGAGCCAGGTGAACGGATCCAATCAGTAACAAGCATATATGTAGCCCCCTACTCACCAGTTACTAACCCCTGCACACTGAAACCAAGCCGTGTAATTGGCAAGTTTGAACAACTACTCAGCGATAAGTTGTACCCTCACTGGCCACCTGCAAGTGGTGAGTGGCAGATTTGTATGAATGTTATAACGTTATTGGTCACCTGTAAGTGACTGGCTTGCCGCTCATGGCTAATTATAATAAAAACGGGGTTGGACAGCTGCCCAGGGTCTGCCAAGGTGGTCCCTGACCAGCCAATCTGTTTCCCAATGCTAGGCATGGAAATAAAGTTTGCCTAATTTTCGTTTTGTGTCGGTTTTGCTCCTTTGGTCATGGACCCAATATTGGGGTGCTGCCTTAATTGGGGAACCTACTATATACAAAGTGTTCCAAAAACACAGAGTAGGAAGCTATTCAATTGAATTTTATACGATCAACATTACACTGATATTATGCTAATCCCAAAGCAGAAAAAAAATGACAAGCCAATCTCTTAAAACATAAATTTTTACTTTTTAAGTATTTAACCTCAACTGTACATACAAGGGGATTATAATTTAAAATGTCCATTTGTGTGCAGTGGTTCCTAATCAGTCACCTCTTCCATCATTCTCTCCATTCCCTCTATTCTTAATCCCCTACACATTTTACATTTCCCACTTTTATTACTACATGTATATTGTTGACTGTATTTTTCTCACTCCCTCCCCTTTCCATTTATCCACTTCCTGTCATAAATATAAATCTTTTTTTTTTTTGGGTCCGGTCGTGGGGCCTGTACTCTGGGCCTGGGCGCTGTCCCTCAGCTCTTTAGTTCAAGGCTAGCGCTCTACCTCTTGAGCCACAGCACCACTTCCGGCTTTTTTCTTTTTGCTTATGTGGTGCTGAGGAATAGAACCCAGGGCCTCATGCATGCAAGGCAAGCGCTCTACCACTGAGCCACCTTCCCAGCCCCAAATATAAATCTTTAAAGAAAATACCAGCAAGCCAAATCCAACAGCATGTTAATCACATGTCACATTGATGTAATTAAACATTGTAAATTAAAGAATACCTGGTTGGCTCAATAGCAAAAAAAAATTAAAGTACTATTAACTGAATAAAGGATGTTATAGGACAAAAACTACATGATCTCAATGGATGCATAGAAAGCATGAAAAAAAATCCAACATTCTTTTATGATTAAAAATACACAAACTAAACAAAAATGTCTACTTGGTAACTACCAATAGCCTTAACATTGAAATAAGTAACTAGTAACAAAAGAATGTCATCTCTTTGCATTGTAAGAATGAAGGATCACATCCCTTTATGGTTGAAATAGAAAAACAGCTGGGTGTCCATGGCTTACACCTCTAATCCTAGCTACTTAGGAGGCTTACATCTGAGGATCATGGTTCAAAGCCAGCTCAGGCAGGAAAATCTTGAGGTTCATGTCTCCACTGAACTATAAAAAAAAAGCTAGAACTGGAACTGTGGCTCAGGTGGTAGGGTGCTATCCTTGAGCAAAGCTCAAGGACATTGCCCAGGCCCTGTGTTTAAGCTCCAATCAACACACACACACACACACACACACACACACACACACAAGGACATTGCCCAGGCCCTGTGTTTAAGCTCCAATCAACACACACACACACACACACACACACACACACACACACACACACACACACACACACACACACACACACACAGAGCTTTACAAATTAAAAAAAAAAAACCAACATCTTCCAAAGATGGCCCACAGGAGCCTGAGAGGTCCGCAACTATTAACCACAAGGAAAATGCAAACCACAATGCTATCATTCTCTTTTCAGACTCATTACAATGGCTAGAAGTATAAACCCAAGTAATGAGTGGATGTGAGCAAAATACAACTTGTAATAATGGCTTCATAAAGCAGTCCTCTACTGTGACTAGCCTTGCACTTCCTCCAAAGGTGAACCATAACCAAGAAATCTGATTCTAGCTAAATAATTACCTATAAATGTGAAAATGCATAACAACCACTTGTATATTATTAGAGTGGTAGTACTCTTATTTCTTTGCATGCTAGCCCTGGGGCTAGATTGATCTATCACTTCATCTGCATCTCCAATTCCAGGTTTTGCTGATTAATTTGGAGGTAAGACTAACAGACTTTCCTGCACAGCTGATTTTTAGAACCACAAACCTCAGATCTTTATCTCCTGAATAGCTAGGATTAAACATGTGAGCCACTAGCTACAGTGGCATTACTGAAAAAGTGAAAACACAAAACGATGAATAATCACAGTGTGGCATGTCACACAATGGACTATTTGTTAATAAAGGGAATGAAGTACCTGTGATGTAACATAAATGAACACTGAAAATGTCATGTTGCACCAGTCACAGAATGCCATGAATTATAGAATTTCAGGTCACATGGGTTCAGATGTACAGATGCAGAGACAGAAACTTGCTTAATAGCTGCCCAAGTATAGATCCGTTAAGGAAGATATGACTCAAGTGGTAAAGCAAGATTATTGTTAGAACACAAGGCTCTATGTTTAAGCCCCAGTATGGGCACACTCAAAAATACAAAAGAAAAAGGTGGCTTGAGGGAAGAGTAAAGTTTCAAGTGAGGATGGCAATCCCTTTTGGGATTAAGTGTTCTTAAATTGGTTATAGTGAATATACCAAGACTGAATTGTACATAGGTATAAATAAGAGAACAAGTGGTATCTGTAGATGCGAATGTGTGAGTGCATCCTGGCTACACCCTAGTTAAAACTGAACACTTTCCCACTGTTAGCTCAGGAGGCAGGGAGGTTTGTTCTATGCAGCCTAAAGCTAGTTAGACAGAAATCTGGAGAGCCCAGGGCAATCCAATGGAGAATGTATGTGTGCAAATGGAAATGATGCCTTAAAAGTTCTTTGGGAATATCAGATACCACATTTGACAAGCCCCACTTCCTCCTCATGAACACAAAACAATCAGTCTGAACTTCATATAAAGAATGTTGTCTGAGGGGCTAGGGGCTAGGAAGGTGGCTCAGTGGTAAAGCGCTTGCCTTGCATGCCTGATGCCCTGGGTTCGACTCTTCAACATAAGCAAAAAGAAAAACACTGGAAGTGGTGCTGTGGTTCAAGTGGTAGAGCGCTAGCCTTGAGCTGAAGAGCTGAGGGACAACACCCAGGCCCAGAGTTCAGGCCCCACGACCGGACCGTCCCCCCCCCAAAAAAAGAATGTTGTCTAAGGGCTGGGAAGGTGGTTCAGTGGTAGAGTGCTTGCCTTGCATCCATGAGGCCCTGGGTTCAATTCCTCAGCACCACATAAGCAAAAAAGAAAAAAAAAGCTGGAAGTGGCGCTGTGGCTTAAGTGGTAGAGTGCTAGCCTTGAGCTGAAGAGCTGAGGGACAGCACCCAGGCCCAGAGTTCAGGCCCCACCACCGAATCAAAAAAAAAAAAAAAAAAGAATGTTGTCTGGAAAATGGTAGTGTGTCCCAAGTGACAGCACTAATATTGAGCAAAATAAAGCCAAGCAAGAGTTCAAGGCCCTACTACATAGGTCAAGTCCTAATACCAATACAAAAAAAGGCAGTCAGAAAAGAATGCACTGACATACACAGAACCAGCACAAATAATAACCAAAAATAAATGAACAATTCCAGTTCTATTTCCTTTTAAGGAATATTAGGTTTTTATGGGACTTGAATTCAGGGCCTAGGCACTGTCCGTGAGCTTTTGTGCTCAAGGCTAATGTTCCAACACTTTGTCACACACAGTCCATTTCTGGTTTTCTAGTGATTAAATGGAGAATCTCATGGGTTTTCCTACCTGGGCTAGCTTTCAACTGCAATCCTCAGTTCTCAGTCTCCTGAGTAGCTAGGATTACAGGCATTAGCCACCAGTGCCAGGCCTGCAGGAATACTTTCTAACTGAACCTGTGTTTACCATTTGCAAATCTATTGTCAGAATAAAATTTGTTATTTTAAGTTCATTTATAACTTAATGTTTGCAGAAGTCATTCTCTAAGAACTAACCTAAAGCCAGCCTGTGTGTGTAGGCAGCTTACACCAGTAATCCTAACAACCAAAAAGTTGAGATTTGAGAATAGAGGACTGAAGACAACTTGAGCAGACAAATGCAAGTCTTATCTCCAATTAATTAGCAAAAAGTGAGAGGTGGAGGTATGGCTCAAGTGGTAGAATTCCATATACAAAACAATGTGGAGGACAGCTAACTCAGTGCAGCCTAAAAATTTTTAGATTCTGGGCATGGACGCACTCCTGTCAGAAGGCTGTCTGTCATCTGATATCCACTGAAGCTTCAAAAATCTCACCTATCTTAGAAAAAGCCAGAAGTGGCACAGTGGCTTAAGTGGTAGAGTGTTGCTAGCCTTGAGGACAGCAACCAGGATATGAATTCAGATCTTGAGGATTGGCACCAAAATTTTTTGTTAATTTTTTTTTCTGTCGGTCGTGGGGCTTGAACTCTGGGCCTGGGCACTGTACCTCAGCTCTTCAGCTCAAGGGGAGGGCTCTACCACTTAAGCCCTACCGCCACTTCTGGCTTTTTTTTTTCTGCTCATGTGGTGCTGCTGAGGAATCAAACTCAGGGCCTCATGCACGCAAGGCAAGCACTCTACCACTGAGCCACCTTCCCAACCCCTTACCAGCCTTCTGATGTGCTGAGATTAATAAAGGTTGTCTCCATACCTGGCTTCCAATTAAGTTTTCACACATTGTAATTTTACTCATAAGACACTATTTTCAAATGAAGTCTTGAAACTTGATATATCTCCAGAGAATCTCCAGTTACTGTCATTAAATCTTTGTACTTACTTTTATAACCACGAAGAGAAAACATCCTCCTAATCTCACTTGAGACATTTACCTCAACAAGCCAGCTCCAATTATGCCTTTCATTTATAAAGTGTTAAAAATTTAAGCATGGCACAGCTGCTGCCCAACACTCTAAAGTCATGTCACCTGATAAATTCTCCTCTTCAAAGCCCACAGGGACAGCTTCTTTCTTTACAAGCCTTCTTCCAAAGCAAACTTTTAACTTTTATTATTTCTATATGCAGGGCTGGTGAACTATTCATGTTTTTCCCAAAGGGAATCCCTTCCATGTCTGCTGTACACAGTGAAATATGGCCTCCAATAAAGGAGGAACAGAGGTCTGCTTGGGCAAAAGAGATTCATGAAATTCACCTTTAATAAGGTTTGACCGATTTGCTACATATTTGAGCTCCAGTTAGTATCAGCTAGATGGACGATTGTGTATCATCACACAAGGCAAGATGGAAGAGCAAAACTCAAGGTATAGCTTCCCCAGTTACGGGATTTAATGGAGAAAATCTTTTGAGTTCAAACCAGGTGATGAGAAGGAGTGACTGATACTGAATGAAAAACCACAATTAGGAGTTCAAGACCAGCCTAGGCTACAGAACTGTTAGGAATTATTACAAGTATGTTCATGTTTTTTTTTTTTATCAGTCATAGGGCTTAAACTCTGAGCCTGGGCACTATCACTCCTTTGCTAAAGCCTAGCATTCTACCACAGAGCCACAGCACCACTTCCAGCTTTCTGGTGGTTAATTGGAGATGTAGGATTGTCTAATGGGGCTGGGAAGGTGGCTCAGTGGTACAGTGCTTGCCTTGCATGCATGAGGACCTGGGTTTGATTCCTCAGCACCACATAAGCAAAAAAAAACTGGAAGTGGTGCTGTGGTAGAGCACTAGCCTCGAGCTGTAGAGCTGAGGGACAGTGCCCAGGCCTACAGTTCAGGGCCCATAAACGACCAAAAAAAACAAAAGTCCAATGGACTTTCCTGCCCAGGCTGGCTTTGAACTACAATCCTCAGAATCTCAGCCTCCTGAGAAACTAGGATTATAGGTGTGGGTTCACAAGTGATACCTAAATTATATAGAGATGATTACAGGATGGAAACCCCAGAAAATCAATCACTTTGCTGGTACAGCAGTATTCTCATAGAACAGTGCACTGGGCAATATGCCTATCCCCTTCCATCAAAATAAAATGGAGCCTGTAGAGAATACAAGATACCTTTGCCTAGGTAAGCACTACCAGTCATTTTACTATATCATGATTTCTTTCAAGTGGCTGCATTGTAAGGATCAAAGTTTGAAGCCAGCCTGGATGTCGTAGTTCAATTGGTCAGAAAAAAATTTCTTAAAAGGTGTGATGGTATATATACACCAATCATCTAGGCAAAAATATGAAGAAAAAAGGCCCAGCTGGTAATGGCACCAACCTAACAAGTACAAGGCCCTGGGCCCAAACTCCAGTGACATCAAAGGAGAAAAAACAACTAAGTTCAATAGTAGAGTGTCTATTACCTGCCATGTTTGAGGCCTCAATCTCCCACAACAGTTTTCTGCCTTTTTTCTTTTTTTTTTTGGTCAGTCATGGGGCTTAAACTCGGCCTGGGCACTGTCCTTCAGCCCTTCAGCTCAAGGCTAGCTAGCACTCTACCATTTGAGCCACAGTGCCCACTTCCATCTCTTTGTCTATGTGGTGCTGAGGAATCAAACGCAGGGCCTCATGCTTGCAAGGTAAGTACTCTACCACTGAGCCAACTTCCCAGCCCCTCCCACAACAGTTCTATGTATATATATATATATGTATATATATATTTTTTTTTTTTTGGTTGGTTGTAGGGCTTGAACTCTGGGCCTGGGTGCTGTCCCTCAGCTCTTCAGCTCAAGGCCAGCGCTCTACCACTTGAGCTACAGCGCCACTTCCGGCTTTCTGGTAGTTTATTGGAGATAGGAGTCTCATGGTTTCTCCTGCCCGGGCTGGCTTTGAACCGTGATCCTCAGATCTCAGCCTCCTGAGTAGCTAGGATTACAGGCATGAGCCACCAGCACCCGGCTGTATATATATTTTTAAAAGCCTGTTGCCAGTGGCTCACGCCTGTAATCCTAGCTACTTCAGAAACGGAGATCTGAAGATCATGGTTCAAAGCCACCCAGGCAATAAAGTCCATGAGACCATCTCCAATAAACTCTGAAAAAAGTGGAAGCAGCACTGTGGCTCAAGTGTTAGATTGTAGCCTTGAACACAGAGCTCCAGAACAGTGCCATGAGTGGGATTACAAAGCACTGGCCTAGCTAGTGCAATGTCCTGGGTTCAGGTTCCCTCCCCAGTACCGAGACCCCCCCAAAAAAAGAGTAAAAACATTTTAGAAACAAAATATTTTCCTTTCTGTTTAAGACAATTCAACCTTCAGTACTATCCCAAAGACCTTATTTCTTTGCAAGACTTGTCATCAATTTTATTGGGTTCATTAAGCACTTTTGTTGATTCATCCAATAATTTTATGCCACAACAATTACTCCAAAATAGAGGGTGGATGGTCACAAGATCCAATCAGGGTAGGGAGGGTTCTTAAGTAACGTACCTTTAAAGCTCTTTTTGCTCTTTATCTGTTCTGTATGTTCTCCAAAGACTTCCACAAAAAGGAGGGGGTGCTGACTTTGGTCCTAGAGACAGCAAGGGAACACTGTAAGGTTAACAGGAAACACATGCAACTGTTTTCCTCAAAGCTGCACTGAAAGCATTACAAAGTTGACTACGTTCTTATTCGGTGTGCTTGGAACAGAATGGTAAAAGTAGGACAGGCCCTTGGAATTCAAATCGACTCCCAGATCCAGTACCACCCTCTCACTCCAAAATACAAACACTTTAGCAGTTTTCCTACCAGGCTGGTGAAAGTGCCCGATTATGCAGGGGGCAAAACGCCGAAGTCAAACCTCAGACCCGTCTTAGCGCTACAGGACTGTAGTTAGCACACAAAAACTTCCTAAAACACCAAACAAGCTTCCCAATGACCGGATGCACCCCAAGTCTTTACAACCAAGGGGGAGACACTCCCAAGTCTTACAAACGAATTGCTTTCACGGAAACCATTCCCCGAAAGCTTGCGGCTCAACTCCGGGCCTCGAGGACCGTGCTCTCCGGCGGCGCGCTACGCCTCCCCGGGAGAGCGCGCCCGGCCCGCACCCGCGAGCGCACGGAGCTGCCCGGGAGGAAGTCATCCCCTCGGCCTGCCTGCGGGCTGCGGCTGCGCTCCCGGACGCCGGGCTGGCGGATGCGGTCACCGAGCGCCGCTAGGGAAATGCACGGCAAAGGGCGCTGCGTTGCAATGTAACGCAAAAGCCCAACCCAGGGAAGAGCGACACAGGGCAAGGAGGACGCGTCCACTCGCCAGCCCCGGCTCCGCCTCCCCGCCAAGACCCCGAACGGCGCCCGAACTCAGCTGCCAGGGCAGAGGTGCCGCAGGGCCCGCGAGCCCCAGCGCGCAGCCCCGGGCCGAGGCAGTAC
>NW_012267383.1:693811-710069 GCF_000151885.1 Dipodomys ordii
CCCCCCCCCGGGCGTCGCGCGGGGCTGTGACAAATGGAAGAATGCCCCCGACCCTCAGGCCCCCCCCCCGGCTCCGGAGTTTAAGTCCAGTCAGGTCCGCCTTCAGGGCGGGGCGAGGAGCCTGTGGAGGCCCCGCCCACTCGAGGGCCCGCCCATTAGCCTCCACGCAGCCGTGCAGGGACTCCGGGGCGGGGTCCTAGTGCCACCCTGAGTTGCTGGGTGCGCTGTGGAGTGCAGACTTTGCAAATCACTTTCAGGCTTCTAGGGTGCAGCTGATCGGAGCAGAGGTCCAAGCACCTTTCATTTCCATTACAATATAAACCTGCAGAGCTTCCTGGAAAGGAATGCAAGCAACAACAAAATTCCTCACTTCCCAAGTCTGAGGTAGGTCTGGAAATAGGCTTTGGTAAGTGGTTAATTTTCCCGACCCTTTGCTTTCCCCATTCAAATTAGCTGCTTTTGGTAGTCTCAAAACTAGGTAATCCAGACAGTGCAGTACAGTTGATGAACACTATATATGCTTAAAAGTGCACCCAAGAAATGCATAAGAAGAATACTTTTCTCCAAGACTTTGTGATAGGGAAAACATTCCGGTATGCAGATGAATCTTTAAGAAGAAAATAAACATACGTTTTGGTTTCTTATAGAAGGTAACAATTCTATGTAAGCTGGGCACTGGTGGCTCACTCCTGTAATCCTAGCTACACATGAGGCTGAATTCTAGGGATTGCAGTTCAATGCTAGACCAGGCTGAAAAGTCCATGAGATTCTTATATCCAATTAATCACCAAAAAAGCCAGAAGTGAAGCTGCGGCTCAAGTGGTAGAGCACAAGCCTTGAGCAAAAGAAGCAAAAGAAAATGTTATGGCAGGGTGAGCCAGCAAATACCAAACCAGATGTGCAATTCCTTTCCTATTGACAAAACACAATGGCATCCATTTATTGTCCCTTTGGTATACATTTTTATTTTTTATTGTCAGTCCTGGTGCTTGAACTCAGGACCCTAGGCAGTCCCTGAGCTTCTCTGGACTCAATCCTAGCGCTATACCACTTGAGACACAGCTCAACTTCTGACTTTTTCTGTTTATGTAGTACTGAGAGTCAAACCCAGGGCTTCAGACCTGCTAGGCAAGCATTCTGCCACTAAGCCACATACTCGTCCCTGCAGCTTTAATTTAGATATATGCTTCCCTCCTCCCCCTCCCCCCCTTTCGGTATTCAAAAATACCTGGTTGGCCTCCTGTTATCAATTTAACCCCACCTGGTCAGCCTGCCTCAGAATTCAGATAGACAGCCTCACCTGGCCACATCCCATAGAAAGCTGCTGGGAAGACGTTTGCCAGAAACATAAAGTTATGCCTCCTAGCCAAGGCAATTTCCAGTACTCAGTTGCTGGAATGTGGTCCCACCCAGTGGCCAGGTGGGACTATTCCTGGAACGTAGGCTGGGGGTAGAGGAGGTAAGGCTATCTGAATTGATAGTGGAAGCCCACAAGGCTTTTTTTTTTTTTTTAAAGATCCTGGGGCCAGGCACTGGTAGCTCACACCTGTAATCCTAGCTACTCAGGAGGCTAAGAACTGAGAATGGCGGTTCAGGCCAGCCCTGGCAGGAGAGTCCATGTGACTCTTATCTCCAATGAACCACCAAAAAACCAGAAGTGGTACTGTGGCTCAAGTGGTAGAGCGCTAGCCCTGAGCTGAAGAACTAAGGGACAGCACCCAGACCCAGAGTTCAAGCCCCAGGAACAAAAAAAAAAACCATCCTGGGACTTGAACTCTGGACATGGGCCCTGTCCTTGAGCTTTTTTGCTCAAGGTTAGTGCTCTAGTACTGTGAGCTACAGCAACATTTCAAGTTTTCTAGTCATTAATTAAATATCAGAATCTTCTGGATGAGATCCTTAGATCTCAGCTTCCTGAATAGCTTGGATTACAGGTATGAGCCACCAGTGCACAGCTAAGGCATTTAAAAAATAAAAGTACAAGAGGTTGTGGGGGAGGGAAGTGATAAAGTGACAACAACAAGGAAAGGGGTAACAATGATTGACAAGTAATGTACTCATTGCCTTACTCTTGTAATTGTAACTCTTCTGTACAGCATCTTTACAATAAAATAATAATAGTAAAAAGAGGTTATAACAGGAACTGCTCACCTGGTCAGAAGTTGATATCAGCTGCTTGAACTTGTGTATATCTGATTAATGCCTATGTTGTATGTGACCAGCTTGTATAAAACCCAGGGTCTTCCCTCCCTCAGGATCCAAACTTCTTTCTGACACTGATGTGGTTCAGGTCACTGGCAGTAACTACCTTTATCCTCTCTAAAAAATGGTCTTGAAGTCTGCTGGTCTGTGCTGCCCTAACCATAGTTACTAGGGAGGGGTAACTATGTGTACAGTAAAAAAAGAGATAGCTCCTGACAGAATTGTGTGTTATTGTACCTGCTAACACTGATGCTGTTAAAACCTCCATCCTGAGTCTCAAGATAAGATTGCTCTACCACCCAACTCTATCTTTGCACAAAGGGCCCCTTCTCTTGGTCCCATTCTGACCCCTACCCATGTGAAAGAGACTACTCCTGACCTCTGCCCAGGCTGACTTCCCTTTTATTCCTCATAAAAAGGGAGCCTAGTTGTAAAGAGGCATGCCATTTTCACTATAGGCCTGTTGGAGGAGACTTGTTACCTTTCCCGGATTTTCATCCTGAATAAAACCTTTTGGTCTTTTGAGTTCACCTTTGGGCTCTTTTGTTGTTGATATTCCTGATAATCAAAATATTATAGACACACACGAAAAAATTCGGTCTAAGCAATGAAAAAGGCAAAAGTAGTTAATGATGGGAATCTGCTTTGTTTTCATAACTCAATGTTGCTCCCTGGGCTTGGCCCACTGACTACCCCTTTACTCCCTTTCCAGAATTTCCTCAATCTTAATCTAAATGTGAAAGCCCACTTCCCCACCCCCCACCCATCAGGTGACAGGCACCTAATTTCCTCCACACTTGCCACACCTGGCTAATCCATTCTAGTGCACCACAGGTTCCCTGAACCAGAAACGCTCAGGGCACATTGCAAAACTCCTTACAGCTCAGGGCACATTGCAAAACTTCTTACAACTCGTGAGCTACCTATAATCTATCCCCACCCAGACCTCTACTTAAAGACCCTCCACCCCTCCCTGGGTATACCTAGTGTCTCCTGACTCTCCTCTGATTACCCTGGAGTCCCTCTTCAACTTTCATTACAGTTGATCTGGTTTCTTGAGGTTGGTGCCTTTGTCTGCCTGCCATCGTCTCACCTTTTGAATCCATCCTTTTCCCTGAGAGTTTTTTTTCCCCCTCTTTTTCTTTTCTTTCATCCCTGTACTGGGACTTGAACTCAGAACCTGGGCGCTCTTAGCTTTTTTTGCTCAAGGCTTGATGTTCTACCACTTGAATCATAGCTCCACTCTTCCTTTTTGCTGGTTAATTGGAGGTGAATTTCATGGACTTTTCAGCCTGAGCCAGCTTTGAAATAGGATCCTCTGATCTCTGGTTCCTGAATGAAAGACCCCAGCCCGTGCTTACCCATTAGGCACCCCAAGGAAGACTGCCGCCCCTCACCCTACATACCTAAAAGAGTGGGGCAGGATACGTGCAGGCCGCTAACCAGGAAACGAAACCAGGCATCCCCTGAATCACCGCCTGCAGACCCTAGCATGACCCTAGCACATGCCTTAAAACCAGGCATTCCGGTAAAATAGCGGACCAACACATTCCTTCCTGTAAAACTTAGCCCTAATACTAGGGTGAGGCAGGATGTGATAAATCACTTGTCAAAACTGGGGAACGAACTGCTTTACGACCAGAGCAGGCCTGAAATAACACATCAGCTTTCCCCTGACCTCGCCTACCCCACCAGGTCAACTTAACCTAACCAATCCCCACCCTGAGCGTAATTCAAAATTAACCAATCAACACCCTGTAACCAGGCATCTCGCTTCTGTAACCTCGCTTCTGCTGCCCATAAAATAGGATGCTCACAGACACTCGGCGCGCAAGTCTCCCGACAGACTTTGTCGCCCCGGGTACCCGCGTAACTGGTTCTCAGACACCCGACCCGAACCTTGTGGATCTCGTGGTCGAGTGCACCTGGGAGCCTAGGCATGCCCGAATAAACCTCTTGCTGTTTGCATCCGCACAAGTGGTCTCGTTGTTCCTTGGGGAAGGGTCTCTTCAGATTGAAGGACACCCCACGTCAACGGGGGTCTTTCATGAATAGCTACGATTACCAGCCTGAGCCACCAGTGCCCAGCACAGTAGGATTTTAAGGCCAGAGAAGTTCAGCTCTGTTTGGGATGCTTGTCCTCATTAGATAACGAAAATTGTATCCAAGAGGGAGATGGTGGGAAGAAGGAAGGAGAAGGAAGAAGAAGGAGAAAAATGAAGAAGGAGAAGGAAGAAGAAGGAGAAAAATGAAGAAGGAGAAGGAAGAAGGAGAAAAATGAAGAATGAGAAGGAAGAAGAAAGAGGAAAAGGAGAAAGAAGGAGGAGGGGAAGGGAAAGTGGGAGA
This sequence comes from Dipodomys ordii, assembly GCF_000151885.1. Classification (NCBI taxonomy): domain Eukaryota; kingdom Metazoa; phylum Chordata; class Mammalia; order Rodentia; family Heteromyidae; genus Dipodomys; species Dipodomys ordii. The sequence goes on from NW_012267383.1 coordinate 698,360, forward strand.
AAATGAGGGAGGAGGTAACAATGTTGGACAAGAAATGTGCTCATTACCTTATTTGTATAACGAACGGTAACCCCTCTGTCATTACCCTTACAATTAAATTTAATTTTTAAAAAAAGGAGGAGGGGAGAAGAGGAAGAGAAAGAAGAAAAGAGGAGGAAGAAGAAAGGAGAACTGGGAATATGGCTTAGTGGTACAGTGCTTGCCTAGCATGCATGAAGCCCTGGATTCAATTCCTAAGTTTCACATAAACAGAAAAGGCTGGAAGTGGCACTTGGCTCAAGTGGTAGAGTACAAGCATTGAGCACGGAGAGGTTCAGGGTCAGTGCCCAGCCCCTGAGTTCAAGCCTGAGGATCAGAAAAGGAGGAGGAGGAGGACAGGAGACATGCCAGGCATTAGTGGCCCAAGACTATAATCCTAGCCACTCAGGGGCTGAGATCTGAAGATCAAGGTTTGAAGCCAGCCTGTGCAGAAAAGTCCTTAGAAGACTATTAGCTCCAATTAACCACTCAAAAACTGGAAGTAGTGCTATGGCTCAAGTGATAGAGTGCTAGCCTTGAGCACAAAGAGGCTCAGGGACAGTACCTAGGCAATGAGTTCAAGCCCCAGGACTAGCAAAAGAAAAAGAGAGAGAGAGAGAAACTGGATATCCATGACTCACACCTGTAGTCCTAGCTACATAGGAGGCTGATATCTAAGGATCATGGTTCAAAGCCAGTCTAGGCAGAAAAGTCTGTGAGACTCTTATCTCCAATAAACTACAAAAAAGCTGGAAGTAAAGCTGTGGCTCAAGTGATAGAGCAGTAGCCTTGGGTAAAAAGAAACTCAGTGGCTGGGAATGTGGTCTGGTGGTAGAATGCTTGCCTAACATACATGAAGCCCTGGGTTTGATTCCTCAGTACCACATGAACAGAAAAAGCTGGAATTGGCACTGTGGCTTCCGTGATAGAGTGCTAGCCTTGAGAACAAGAAGTTCAGGCCCTGAGTTCAATTCCCAGGACTGGCAATAAAAAAGAAAAGAAAGAAAAGAAATTCAGCCACAGAAATTCAAGCCCCAGGATTAGCAAAGAACAAATGAACAAAAGAAAGGAAGGGAGGGAGAAAGAGGAATGATAAGAAAAATCTACCACTATTAGAACTAGCTCAATTCTGCCATTATCAGACTAGCTCAACCTGATATTTCAGAAACAGCTTGCAAGTAATTTTCAAATCTCTGAAACTAGCTGGGAAGGTGGCTCAGTGGTGCTGAGTGCTTGCCTTGCATGCATGAGGCCCTGGGTTTGATTCCTCAGCACCACATAAACAGAAAAAGCCAGAAGTGGTGCTGTGGCTCAAGTGGTAGCGCGCTAGCCTTGAGCTGAGGGACCCAAGCCCAGAGTTCAGACCCCACAACTGACAAAAACAAAAAATAAAATAAATAAAAACCTGAAACTATTGGGGTAAATTGAACCTCAAAGCACCTGTACTCTTCCCATAAAAGGATTGTACTCCTGTCGGGGCTCAGAATTGGGAAGAGAAACTCCTTTGGGCTCACAGGCAAAATAATCCTGAGTTCTCCAACTTGCCACCCCCCACCCCCCTCCCCCCACCTCTCCCTGCTTCCCCAGTCCTTCTTTAGTCCTAGGGCTTGAACTACCACTTCAGCCACAGCACCACTTCCAGTTTTTTCTGTTTATGTGGTACTGAGGAATCAAACCCACTTGCTTTTTCCTGGAGTAATTTCATAACATTTTGGTGAGTAGGCCAGGAAACAACAGCTATGCAAGCTCCTAGGTTGGAACAAGGCACCACCACCTGGTTGTTATTTAGCTCTTTCTCTTGGAGGCCCGTGGCTCTGAAAAAGCCACCGTCTCCTGGACTGACAGACCAAGTCGAAACATCTGCTTCTGAATCAGGAAAAGGGCCTGGCTCTTTCTAACCCAAGTAGTCAAAGTGCTTTCTAAAGAGAGCCCCCAGTTTAAGTCCCTCATTTTAGCAGGAGTCATCACATCAGGGTTTCTCTTCATAAACAGTCCCAGTTTAGGGCATTCCCAAAGTGGGGAGGGATGTTTTAAAATCTTTTTTTGTTTGGTGCCAGTCCTGGAATTGGAATTCAGGGCTTGGACACTGTCCTTGAGCTTTTGGGATTAGAACTCTGGGCTTGGACACTGTCCCTGAGCTTTTGTGCTCAAGGATGGTGCTCTACTTGAGCTGCACTTCCAGCTTTTTGGTGGTTAATTGGAGATTAGAGTCTCATGGAGTTTCCTGCCTGGGCTGGCTTCAAATAGCGATCCTCTCATCTCAGCCTCCTTAGTGGTAGGTCGGGGAGAACAGCCCCTCCCCGTTCTGCTTCACTTGCCTAAAGCCAGTAATCACATGACTTTCAATCTCCTGACTATGAGACAGAAAAAGATCCCAGGCTCTTGTTGGGTGCCAGTGGCTCACACCTGTAATCCTAGCTACTCAGGAGACTGAGATCTGAGGATCATAGCTCAAAGCCAGCCCATGCAGGAAAGTCCGTGAGACTGGAGATAAGAAAACCCGACGTGGCACTGTGGCTCAAGTGGTAGAGCACTTGCCTTGAGCTGAAGAGCTCAGGGATAGCAGCCAGGCCCCAAGTTTAAGGCCCACAACCAAAAAACAAGGATCCCAGGCTCTGAGGTCACTTCCTTATCCGTTGAGGTCATTTCCTGAACTGCCCCTTCATGCTTCCCTTGAACAGTGAGAGGTTCCCGATCTCTGAGATCACCTCCCCATCCTCTGTGGCCCCGCCTCCTGCCTTTTCCTATATAATCCCCTCCTCTTTTTCTCCTTTTCCTTCCCCTTTGTCTCCACACATACCTATATCTGGTGCAGGCAGGCAGTTTGCTTCCCCCCCCCCCCAAATAAATTCTTTTCTGCTTGTGGCAGTTACCTTTTGGCACACCTTACACTTAGTAAATAGGATAACAGGCATGAGCACCTTTCATCTCTTTGTATGAACGTGTGAATGTGAAGTTATTTATGGCTCTGCAGCCAAAAGCTAGAGAGTCCAAGTGAATCCTAACCTGTGGTTCCAAGACCTAATTGTGATTCATGTCCTAGGAGACCTTCAGCCAAATGTCCTTAAGCTCCCACAGCTAGGTGGACAACACAGGGACCTTCCCTTATCTTTGTGACACCAAAGCCAGGAAGAACGTGGATTGGAGTCATCTGGGCCTCAGGAAGAAAAGAAGCCCATTATTTGGGGAGAAGGGGGAAACCCCTGAGGAAGAAGCACACCTGCCATCTGTCCCAGTTGCCCCCCACAGCTAGTAGAGGCACCTGGCGCATTGTGGGAAATCCTGCCACCATCTATCGCATCTCAACCAGTGGAGCCAGACCCTTTGGCCTACATAATGACACTCCCAAGAAGTGACGGGCCCTCAGCAAATTGCCCAGGAAAGGGCAGTCCAAGAGGCGTGGCCTATATTCAGGGGTCAACTTTTCAGAAGTTTGGACGTCTTGAGCTGGAAACTAGATCTAATCCTTATTCGGAGAAACCCCAGGCCCTCGAAGGCCTCCTGGAGTCCAACTTCCAGACTCATCACTCAAATGGAGTAATTGCTCCCAGCTCCTCACTCTCTTCATTACTGAGGAAAAGAGACACTTTTTAATGGAATCCCAAAAGTGACTCAAAGAGCATGTTCCCTGTGGCCAATTAGACCCAGAAGCATGGGCCTAGAATTCCGCCCCAGACACTGACCCCCAAGGGGGCCCCCCTAACAATGAGGGGGGACTGAGCCCACCTGCTTTAGGGTATCAGAGCAGGAACCAAAAAGCCAACTAATATATCCCAAATCATTACCACTGTGTTCCAAAAACCTGAGGAAGCTCCCTCAGACTTCTATAAAAGAGTCTGCAAGGCCTTCTAACTCTTCATCCACTTTTGATCCTGAGGCCCCCCCCCCCAAAATAATGGGTGGGCCGGGCGCTGGTGGCTCACGCCTGTAATCCTCGCTACTCAGGAGGCTGAGATCTGAGGATTGCAGTTCAAAGCCAGCCCGGGCAAGAGAGACCGTGAGACTCCTATCTCCAATAAACCACCAGAAAACCAGAAGTGGCGCTGTAGCTCAAGTGGTAGAGCGCTCGCCTTGAGCTGAAGAGTTGAGGGACAGCGCCCAGGCCCAGAGTTCAAGCCCCACGACCAACCAAAAAAAAAAAGGGTGGAAAAACATGCATGTGTGGCCCGTTCCTACATGAACATCAGTAAGAAACTTAAGAAATTGGAAGGATTCACAGGAATGAGGCCTCCCAACTGCTAGAAGTGGCCAATTCAGTGTTTGCCAGTCAGGACTGGCATGCCAGGAGAAAAATGAAGTATCCCAACTTCCCAGGGCCGATGGGACTCAAACCCATGATAGGCGAAAGGAGTCACTAACACTCAGTCAATCGGACTAGTAACCTTTATTAGCCACGGTCATTGCCCTTCATTTTATCAAGACAGTGAAGAACAGAGCCAAGCTCTTGTGGCAGGGTTTTAAAGGGGCAAGCAGGTCACACACAGGTGGTAGTGTACATGATAGCAAGCAGGTTTACAGAAGCAAAACTAGCAGTTAGTGATCACAAATAACAATTACAATTTCAATCAACAAGTCATCAAGGCAAAGGTTGAGGAACCTAAGCAACTCCATTTCACTTAAGACCCCCATCTCAGTTCTGCAACTTTACCCTTGACCCACTTCAGCTCCAATGCTAGGAATTAGGACAGCAAGCCTTGCACAAACAATTCTCGGAACCACAGATGGTGTTTTCTCAAGACAGTATGTCAAGGTATCTGAAATTCCAGAACTGCCCCTCTTGGGGTCTGGTGACCATTATCTAAACCAGACACCATGCAGTTTAGCACCTATCCTCTTGAGACTCCCCTGTGGTGCAAGCTAACCAGTTTAAAGTACGTCAGCCCCCTTGATCTAACCAACAACTTGTTTCTGGTCCTTTCCCGCTTTGTAGTGAGCCAATCATGCTATAGAGTTGTTTTATGATTTTCCCGCGGGTTGTAGTCATTTGTTACAAGAAGTTATGATGTATGCAAAGCCCCTGCCTTCCTAAAAAATGTATAAAAAGTGTTGTAACCCTGGGCTCGGGCCTCTCAGTGTCATGGGCTGCTGCCATGTGGGGGGGGGTGGGCGGGATCCAAGGTCGAGCTTGCAATAAAGACTCCTTTGCTTTTACATTGTTGATGGTCTCTGGTGGTCTTTTGGGTAAGGATTTCCAAATTCGACTTTACAAGGTTACATTTCCAGGCTCCCCCTTTGTTTCATTCCCGATAAGGGTTTAACTGACATTTACCCAAACACATGCAAAATCAAACTACTTTCCAGGTTTCTTGGATCTGAGTTTCACTGTTATTTACCACACTTAACTTGTCTAACTCCCTACTTTTCTTTGAGTCTCTACTTCTGAGAAGTACCTTTAGTAATTAACCTGGAGTTTCTCTCTACAGAGAGTTCCTGACTTTAAAGCTCGCCCTATCCTTACAGTACGTATGTTGGCAGTTCCAATGGGATGTGACTAGAAAATAGATTCACAAAATGATGGATGATATTAATTAGGTACGTTTGGAAGCTTGCAGACTTACAGTCTACTAAGCTCTGGGGTCAAGCACTTCTCTTTCCCAAGGGAGGAGGGCTCAGGGGAGAGAGTAAGTCCTCTTCAGCAAGAGGGACTGTGGCCAGACAGCAGGAAGGACTTCCTGGCAGTGAACAGTAGCTCAGATGCCCTAATTTTGGTGTGTGTGGGGGGGGTGGGGGAGTCACCTCAAAAAGCAGACCAGCAAATAAGAAAGAAGGTGCTGACCCTACAGAGCACCCTAGGCCGCTGCAGAAGTGAAGGCCATTGGAGAGACAGCTGGTGTACACATGCAAGGAATTTGGCTACTGGAAAAATAAGTGCCCAAACCAAACAGGGGTAGGGGGCAGGCCAACCCAATGAAAAATCACTGTGCTGGAAGGGAAAATACCAAAATTAGACTGGGCAGGAACTCCTAATTGGTTTGGCCACAAAAGAGTTTCCATTAAGAGGCAGGTGATAGCCGGGCACCGGTGGCTAATGCCTGCAATCCTAGCTACTAAGGAGGCTGAGATGTGAGGATCACAGTTCAAAGCCAGCCCAGGCAGGAAAGTCCATGAGACTCTTACCTCCAATAAACCACTAGAAAACCGGAAGAGGAGCTGTGGCTCAAGCGGTAGAGTGCTCACCTTGAGCTGAAAAGCGCAGGGACAGCACCCAAGCCTAGAATTCAAGCCCCATGACTGACCAAAAAAAAAAAAAAAAGAGGCAGGTGATATAGGTTCACACCTGTAATCCTAGCTACTCTGGAGGCTGAGATCTGAGGATCACCATTCAAAGATAGACACGTGATTCTGTAAGGTCTGCACAGGGACACCTCCCTACCTCTTGGCTAAGTTTCAGCCCAGTATCTGTTACCTAAGTAACTGGCAGACTGGAAGCAGTCACCTTCCCCTCCCGCTAGGTCACATCCTGGGCCACCTTTGGTCACATGCCTCCCATCTGAGCTCAGGTAAATAACTTCTCCTTCCTGAATAGTGTGTGGTGTTCTCTTCATTGGCTACCTAATATACCTTACAGATCATTATTATTATTTTGTCGGTTGTAGGGCCTGAACGCTGGGCCTGGGCGCTGTCCCTCAGCTCTTTAGCTCAAGGCTAAGCGCTCTACCACTTGAGCCACAGCACCACTTCCGGCTTTTTCTGCTTATGAGGTGCCGAGAAATTGAACCCAGAGCCTCATGCATGCAAGGCAAGCACTCTACCACTGAGCCACCTTCCCAGCCAAGAAACATGATTAATGTCTCCAATTAACCACAAGCAAAACTGGAAGTAGGGCTGTGGCTCAAAGTGGTGGAACACTAGCAAAAAGAGCTCAAGCCTAGCTCCTAAGCCCAGTTTTCAAGCCCCACACCCAACAACAGCAGCAGCAGCAGCAACAACAAATCCTGTTAAGGGAGGCCCAGCCCCCTGACTCTTGGTAGAGATGATGGTGGGGTCCAACCACTCACTGATGGTGGACACCAGGGCAGAGACTGGGTTGTGTTATGCCTCAAAGCCCCAATCACTGGAAAGGAAGTCACCATCATTAGGGCCTCTGGCTCTGAGGCCGCATAGCATTTCTGCCAGTCCCAAGTTGCTAACTCAGCAAGCTGTGGCATAGACTTTGAACTGTGTATGTCACATTGCTCAAATGTACTACTCTAGCCAAGAGTTATCTGACTCAAAATGCCAAAGAAAGAAACAAAGGGGGAGTGGAGGGGGTGGCTTCACACTAAATTGCAAAGTAGGATTTAAGTTTGGGATGTTAAGAAATGTATCTAAGGGTCATAACATCAGGAAAAGAAGGCAGAGTTTAAAATTGATTTTCTTCATGGATAGAGTATTTTCTTAAAAAGAAAACTTTTTTCAATTCAAAGGTTTTCTAAAAGGTACTTCAAGATACAAATTAAAGGGAAAAATCACTAAGGAAGTAGGAAATGTAAGGAAAAAAGGAACTTTAAAAAAGTGTTGGTACCACTAGGTGCTAGTGGCCCCCAACTGTAATCCTAGCTACTGAAGAGGCTGAGATCTGAGGATTTTGGTTCAAACCCAGCCTGGGCAGAAAACTCCATGAGACTCTTATCTCCAGAATAGTGGTCCCTGGCTATTTTGCTGTTCACACATTGCATCATCTCTGTATCACGGGTTTGTTTGTTTGTCATCATGGGGCTGAGTAGGTACTGTCCCTGAGCTCTTTTGTTCAAGGTTAGTGCTTTACCACTTTGAGCCACAGCTCTATTTCCCATTTTTAGGAGGTTAATTGGAGATAAGAGTCTCTTGGGCCAGGTACTGGTGGCCCACACCTGTAATCCTAGCTACTAAGGACACTGAGATTTGATTTAATTCTTTTTTTTTTTTTTTTTTGCTTATGTGGTACTGAGGAATTGAACCCAGGGCCTCAGGCATGCAAGGCAAGTGCTCTACCACTGAGCCACCTTCCCAGCCCATGGACGCTGAGATTTGAGAATCATAATTCAAAGCCAGCTCATGCAAGAAAGTCCATGAGAATCTTATCTCCAGGTAACCACCAGAAAACTGGAAGTGGCATTGTGGCTCAAGTGGTAGAGCATTAGCCTTGACCTAAAGAGCTGAGTTCAAGCCCCACAACCAACAAAGAAAAAGAGTTGGGGCTAGGGCTCAGCATTAGAGTGCGTGCCTTGCACGCATGAGGCCCTGGGTTCAATTTCTCAGCATCACATAAGCAGAAAAAGCTGGTAGTGGTTCAAGTGGTAGAGTGCTAGCCTTGAGCTGAAGAGCTGAGGGACAGTGCCTAGGCCCAGAGTTCAGGCCCCATGACCAACAACAAAAATAAATAAATAAAAAAGCCACACCAGTGGCTCAAGCCTGTAATCCTAGCTACTCAGGAGGCTGAGATTTGAGGATCACAGTTCAAAGCCAGCCCATGGAAACTCCATGAGACTCTTATCTCCAGTAAACCACCAGAAAACTGAAAGTGGTGCTGTAGTTCAAGTGGTAGAGCACAGCCTTGAGCTGAAGAGTTGGGGGACAGCGCTCAGGCCCAGGGTTCAAGCCCCACCACTGACATTAAAAAAAAAAAAGGCAGAGTCTCATTGGCTTTCCTCTCAAGGCTGGCTTTGCTACATGGTACTGAGATCTCAGCCTTCAAAATAGCTAGTATGACAGATGTGAACCACTGGTGCCTGCTTACCTGTAATTTCTATAACAACAGGAAAAACTCAGATGCCCCTTCTCAGGTATGGGCATACACAGCCTCTTAGGACTAAGAGTTGTTTACTATTCCAGCATCCCCTCTAAGAGCTGGTTAGGTTTGTTATGAGAAACCCTACAGCTCAAAATGTAGCTGGGTGCCGTTGGCTCCTAGCTACTCAGGAGGCTGAGCTCTGAGGATCGTGGTTCCAAGCCAGCCTGGGCAGGAAAGTCCATGAGACTCTTATCTCCAATAAAAACCACTCAGAAAACTGGAAGTGGTGCTGTGGCTCAAGTGGTAGAGCATTTGCCTTGAGCTGGAGAGCTGAGGGACAGCACCCAGGCCCACAGTTCAAGCCCCATGACAGACAAAAAAAACAAAATGTAGGAGGGCTGCCTTGCTTATACCCAACCACGCACGTGGGAATCTAGGCTGTGGGCCAATTAGATCTTAACGCACATTATGTAACCTTACAGAATAATACCTTGACAAGTTTTCTCACTGTTATTTGATATATTAGACATAAAATTAGATATAAATTAAATATATTAGATATAGTATATCTAATATATATTCTTTGTATACATATATGGATATTAAATATATAAGATCTAATATATCTAAAATATATTTTTATTAGATACAATATCTAATAGTATATATTTACTATTCATACATGTTAGATCTAATATTTAATATACATATTAGATCTAATGTATCTAATAGGATGTTATAATAGCTCTGATTTATCTAATATTAGATATATATTTTTATTGGATATTGAAATATGGATACTGGGCCTAAGCAATGCCATCTTGTCCCCATGGCCATCTTAACACCTTAATAGGTGCCAGAGAAGCCAGATGCCGGTAGCTCTCACCTATAATCCTAGCTTCTCAGGAGGCTGAGATGTGAGGATCACGTTCAAAGCCAGCCTGGGCAAGGAAGTCCATGAGACTCCAATCAACCACTAGAAAACTGAAAGTAGCTCTATGGCTCAAAGTGGTAGGGCACTAGCCTTAAGCAGAAGAGCTAAGGGACAATGCCCAGGCCCAGAGTTCAAGCCCCACAACCAAACAAAACAAAACAAAAGGTACCAGGGATATTTTATTCAATTCTGAGAACTCTAGATGGGACATAGGTCATTTCCAGAACTGCAGATATTGTCGTGGATTATTAGACTCCAGGAAATCCTTACCCTTTACCTCTGATTGTTAAGACTTTTGCATCCTGGTAAATCTCTACCCTTATTGTCCCCACTAGTTGACTTCTAATGAATCCTAATTACCCCACTTACTTATCTCATAACTGGCTTGTTTTGTTTCTATAAATATGCTTGCTAATCCCATACCATGCCTCATCTGCCTTCTGTTGTTTTTTTTTTTTTTGCCAGCCCTGGTCTTGAACTCTAGGTCTGAGTGCTGTCCCTCAGCTCTTCAGCTCAAGGCTAGCACTCTACCACTTGAGCCACAGTGCCACTTCTGGCTTTTTCTGCTTATGTGGTGCTGAGGAATCGAACCCAGGGCCTCATGCATGCAAGGCAAGCACTCTACAACTGAGCCACCTTCCCAGCCCCCCTTGATGTGGTTTTTGCCTTTATAAGCTTCAAGCAAACAACATCTGGGGCTGTAGGTCTTTGAGACAGGAGTCCTCCCACAGTCGTTGGCTCCCCAATGAAGACTCCCAATTCAACCTCTTAACGTGTAGCCTCTCTATATCTCATTGAGTTCCTGTATCACAATACATCTAATATCTAATATATCTGTATGTATATGTTAGATAAGTTCTATATTATTAGATATATATTATGTCTAATATAACTGTAAGGTCTGCTCCTGGATGGCTAGCAGACTCCACCCTCCTCCCAGCAGTCTCTGCCCAGTACCTGCATTGGCAACTGGCACACCTGGAAGAGGTCACATCTGCATCCGCTGAGGTCACATCTGAATTTGATGTGGCCACACCTTTCTCTACCCATACCCTAGATAAGGCCTAGACCAGGCCCAGGCGCTCTCTTTTTTCTAGCTGTCTCTCTCTTTCCCAGCTCTCTCTCTTTCCCAGCTCTCCCAGCTCTCTTTCCCAGGCCTTTCCCTGCCGCATGGAGGGCCAACATGGCCTGGTGCCAGCCGGAATGATGAATAAACCTACCCCTTACCTGAATACCACATGTGTGGTGCTGTTCTTACTCGGCTACCTCTTTAAAAACCTAACAATAACATATTACATATGTATATACATTCAATATTAGGTATATCTTATATATATGTATACACATATATATGGAAAACATCAAAGTAGAATGATAAAGAAAAACACTATCAGAGCAGGCTAAACCTGACTGTGCCAGAGCAGCACCAACTGCAAGTAATTTTGAGAAACTGTAACAACTAGGGTATACCAAGGCTTGAAATTCCTTTGCCCTATCAGATAAAAGGATTGCAATCCACTGGGCCCTGGTGGGTCACAACTGTAATACTAACTACTCAGAAGGCTGAGAACTGAGGATCATGGTTCAAAGCCAGCATGGGCAGGAAAGACTGACTCTCTTATCTTCAACTAATTACCAAAAAGGCTGGAAGTTGAACTGTGGCTCAAGATGATAAGAGTCCTAACCTTGAGCAGAAGAGCTCAGGAACAGTTTCCAGGCCCCAAATTCAAGCCACATAACTGACTAGAACAAAAAGACTGTAATCCTGTCAGGAGAGACTTTGGAGTAGGAAAAACTCTGGGTCTCCCAAAGTAATAAACCTGAGTTCTACCACTTTCTCAAGTGGTACCAAAACAAATACCACATGGTCAGAACTCATGATGATGAAACCAGGAAGTAAACTGAAAAACAGCTTAGTCCCCTAAGAGCTTGTTTTACCTGTCAAGTGACACACCTTGGGAGACCAGAATTCGATCCTCTCTAATTAAAAGGTGAAAAGCTGTGAGTGATCCAGGAATGAAGAGAAGCTTATCTGAGAAGAGGAGCTGGAAATCTTTTTTTTTTTT
>NW_012267383.1:711040-716337 GCF_000151885.1 Dipodomys ordii
CCCCCCATTCCTCATCGGAAAGGCTTAGAGTATGCCAGGTCCAGCAGATAATAACAGGCCATCCCTTGAACTTAAATAGAATCTCCAGGTTGGAAGAGTTGGGCTGGATCTAGGCTGGGCTGCAGTAGTAAATAGTGCCTCCCAGTGGCTTCAGTGGTTGGCATACCACCTGCTGGGTTGCCTGCCAATTTCTACACAGACTGGTTAAGGATACATTACATAGGTTTGAAAGACTGAGGCCCCATTGGTTTTTAGGACAGTTTTAGGCAGTGGCCCAGGGCAATATAGACAGATAATAGAAGGCTTGAGCCTGTAACCATTTCAACCATTGCTCAAAAGTGCAGTCTCCACACGTGAAAACTTGTTACCACTGTTTTCCATGTCTCTTCCTTTTAATCTTTTTTTTTTTTTGTCAGTCATGGGGCTTGAACTCTGGCCCTGGGCATTGTTCCTGAGCTCTTCAGCTCAAGTCTAGTGTTCTACCACAGCACAACTTATGGTTTTCTGGGGTTGTTTGGAGATAAAAGTCTCATGGCCTTTCCTTCCTGGACTTGCTTTGAACCAGGATCCTCATATCTCAACCCCCTGAGTAGCTAGGATTACAGGTGTGAGCCTGGCACCTGGCTTCTTCCTTTAATCTTATCCTGCCTCATTTTCCAAAAATGACTTGTCCCTTGATCTTAAAGGGGGCAGGGTAGTTGATGGGCAAAGATCCATCTTCTGTAACTTCCTCAAGTGGCCTCAGGGGTACTATAACCTTAGCCTATTTTAACCTGACCTCTTGTGACCCTAAAAACATAGAAGTTACCTGTGTAGGCCTGGTGAGAACCAAAGACTCAGGAGGTTCAGCCGGGCCAGAAGTCTCACCCTTCAGTGACGTCACCACCACGTGGCCTCAGCTGCTGGAGGGGGTGGGACATCAAAGGGCAGTTGTAGCAGTTGGAGCTGTTGAAGATTGGACAGTAGGGGACTTGGGGGCAGGGCACCCTATACATATAGGCTGCATGTTCTGAGGAGTGGGATTGGAGAGGGGGAGAGAGTGTAGGGCAGGCACTAAAGTATGTCCCTGAGTTACAGAGGGCTGTGGGGGACTGGTGGGAGCAGCCAGGACCACCTATCCAGGAGCTGCTGTAGGTCCAGGCCTTCCAGGAAAAGGAGTAGAGAGAGAGAGGAGAAAGAAGTTCATCCCCTTGGAGATCATAGCGGTTCTTAGTTCTGAGGTAGCCCAGAGCAAGGTAGTTGTAAGCAGCTAATAAAACTCACCTTTGACCTTGCCTCCATGGATTGTCTCAACTCCAGGGTCATTTCAGCCTTTAGACAGATCTCAGTAGAGGCACAATCTTAGGTCCATAATCTTCCTGTCCTGAATTTATGTAGCTGGTATCAGCCCAAAATGATTGCCAGTTTGGGCTTTGAGCAGATACAGGAGTTGGGATAAATTATCCCCCACACTTGACAACCTTAGCTTTTTACTACGCACTATCATAGATGACTGGCAAGTTCCTGTCCAGCTATGAAGCAGACAGACATGGGCATTAGAAAGGCATGCTTCCTATGAACTCCAGGCTCTAACTGAAGGGCCAAACAAATGACATCAGGATCTAGCTGACGTCATTTATACCATCTGAGCAGTGACTTTTAACTGCCTTTGGATGCTCTGTCACTTTTGTCCCAGGAGTATCTCCATACTGGGATAAATGCTCCATTGGCATTTCCCTTGGTTAGCCACTGGACCTGAGCTTAGGGCCTGAGCACTGTCTCTCAGCTCTCCAGCTCAAGGCTGGTGCTCTGCCACTTTGAGATCCAGCACCATTTCTAGCACTCTGCTCTGACAATTTCACAGGGAGCTTTCTCTGCCCAGGCTGGCTTTGAACCACAATTCTCAGATCAACAAGTCTTTACAAAAAAGCCACTTCAGTTAAAAGCAATGAAGTGGTCACTAGATTAAAGGCCAAAGTTACACCTGACAAAAGTAGAAATCACCTGTCCTCTGTGGGCCTGCCTGAAATTATTGCAGAGAACCTGCAAGGCAAAGTGGAATAGCAATAAAAACAATCATTTTGGGCTGGGCATGTGGCTTAGTGGTACAGTGTTTGCCTAGCATGCATGAAGCCCTGGGTTCGATTCCTGACTACCAAATACACAGAAAAAGCCAGAAGTAGTGCTGTGGCTTAAGTGGTAGAGCACTAGCCTTGAGCACAGAGAGACTTGGGACAACACTCAGGCCCTAAGTTTAAGCCCCAGGACTAGCAAAAAAAAAAATCATTTTGATAGCCCTAATTTTTCCTTTTAAGTTCCCTTTTTCTAGGAAGACAGCCACTCCCCACTACTTCCCCCCCCCCCCAAATTTTTTTTTTTTGGTCGGTCGTGGGGCCTGAAAGCTGGGCCTGGGTGCTGTCCCTCAGCTCTTCAGCTCAAGGCTAGCACTCTACCACTTGAGCTTCAGCCCTACTTCCGGCTTTTTCTGCTTATGTGGTGCTGAGGAATGGAACCCAGGGCCTCATGCATGTAAGGCAAGCACTCCACCACTGAGCCACCTTCCCAGCCCCTACTTCCCAAATTTTTACAGAGGAGACACCAATTTTAATTCCTTCTCCCAAAGCCACTTTAATTTGTATTTAAACAACCCTTTAAAACACTGGGTAACAACTATTCCCTTTCCTCATCCTGCTTAAAAAAGCCACATTTTGCCAGGCGCCTGTAATCCTAACTACTCAGAAAGCTAAGCTATGAGGATCTCAGTTCAAAGCCAGCCTGGGCAGGAAAATCCATGAGACTCTTCCTCAGCACCACATAAGCAGAAAAAGCTGGAAGTGGCGCTGTGGTTCAAGTGGTAGAGCGCTAGCCTTGAGCTGAAGAGCTGAGAAGCAATGCCCAGGCCCAGAGTTCAGGCCCCACAACCAACCAAAAAAACAACACACAACAAAGTTTTGTCTTAAATCGTGGTCATCTGCAAGAGGAAGACTGGCAAAAATATCTCTTGCCTTTGGAAAATGAATGGCCAGATATTCATTTTGCGTGCTTTAAGATCCTTGTGAATGACTGTGTGTGTATGAGTACATGTATGTAGGTGAGTACATGTATGTAGGTGAGTGTGACATGTTCAAGATAAAAACTGTCTGCATGCTGTTTAAAAAAAAAAAAAAGTTGGGTGCCGGTGGCTCACGCCTGTAATCCTAGCTACTCAGGAGGCTGAGATCTGAGGATCACAGTCCAAAACCAGCCCAGGCAGCAAAGTCCATGAGACTCTTATCTCCAATAAACCACTAGAAAACCGGAAGTGGTGCTGCGGCTCAAGTGGTAGAGCATTCACCTTGAGCTGAAGTGCTGAAGGACAGTGCCCAGGCCCAGAGTTCAGGCCCCATGAGCAGACCCCCCAAAAAGCAACAACAAAACAAAAAGTGAAAGCTGAGTTGGGTCCCCAGCTCATCCCTACCAGGACACTGAGTCTGCCAAGTGGGCCTGCCACTCCCACTCAGCAATCTGAACTCAGAGCTTGCTGAGTGAGCATGCCACTCCCACTCAGCAAGCCGAACTCTCTACTGTATGAGAGCAGATGCCGGGTGGGCAATCTAGAGACCTCCCCCAGCCACAGCCAGACTAGGTACCAGGTGAGTGGTGTCCCCGAACCACAGCGCCATGCCCAGGTAGTCTCTCACCCTACCACAGTCCTACAGAACCTCATGGTGCTCTGGCACCCTTGGAGGTTGTGGATGGGTTACTGAGTGAGTCCACTCCCTACTACCTCCACTGTTCCAGACAGATCTATTCCCAGAAGCCAGAAAACATGCAGACATTAGACAAGTGTGCTAAGCATGCATGTGGCATCATGCTTAGACTAATAAGTTTCACTCAAGTTATTCAAACACTTCAAATATAATCCACACCAGTAACTAACTCTTAGGCCTAATTCTACTAAGCATATCCCACACCTGGGAGCTCACATGGCACATCACTTGGTCTAGAGGTCCAGGGAAGTCCTCCGAGGGTATCTTCCCGGCTGCTTCAAATGGTCGGAGGTAGAAGTGGTCATCTTGCTGGGGCAGGTTCCAGTGGAGGGTCAGTTTGACATGGAGTGAGACGACTCACTCCATGGAATCGTCTCACTCCATGTCTGCTGCTCTGGGTTTTTATATGTTTTAGGCTGGGCTTCTTTGCTTCTGGCCGTGACTGGTTATCACCGCTGGCTGGTTGCCTGGCTGATAGCTTCACTTCTGGCCATGCCTGCTTATCACTGTGGGCTCTGTCAGCTCTGTAGGCTCCCTGGGTGTGTCCTTATCTCTATATTACAGAGTTCTAACTCCTAATTTTACAGCTTAATATTTCCTACTATTTCACACACACACACACACTCAATATTTATATATACTCTCTCTCTATATATATAATATATATATATATATATATATATACTCAATATATAACACACTATGTCAATATTCCATAATACTCACTACAACAAGACAGAGACTTACTTCTGGAAGATTTCTGAATGACTCTAAAAAGATTTTTTAATGGCATGTCTGGCATCCATGAGCCAGCTGTCAGAATGACGGAAAGACCACAGGGAACTGAAATGTCTCAGGGGGTGTCTCCCCTGTGGGGATTTCCATTCCTTGGCAGCCAGCACCTGCCAGTGGCTTCAAGGAACCCAGATGCCTGAAAGGAATAAAAATTAGGCAGACAAAACAAGAGGCAGATACCACCAAAAGACAGCTAAGAAACACAAGTGGCCATAGACACTTCTTTGTTTAGTTATTGGTCCTTCTTTTTCAATACAAAATAAGCAGCTCCAGTATTCATGAGGAATGTTGTCTTTTTGCCCCTATTTGCAATGTAACCATAGGCTCTGGCCCCGTCATTCTGCATCCTCTCCCAAGTTTAGAATCTGAGCCTCCTTCTTTGTCCTTCTTGGACATTCCTTTTTCCAATGTACATTTTGCTTGCAATAAGCACATTGGTCTGGTCCTAGAGGTTCCCTATTTGCAAATGAGTTATTCTGTCTCTGAGTGTTTCTTGATCTCTGACCTGGTGCTGCTATTAAAACTCAAGCCTGCTTTTCCTTTTTTTTTCTTTGTTTCTCCTTCCCATTCCATCCTCCCCGGACCCCCACCCACCCAACCCTCCTCCCCCTGCCCCACCAAAGTTGTAAAGTTTGTTTTCGACATAATGAATTGTACGTCTCATTGTTGCAATGGGTCCACCTGTATCTCTATTTAAACGATTTGTTTTTTCCCTTCCCCTCCACAAATTATACCGACATCAAATACAGTGAAAGCAGGGGTTATACCATGGGG
>NW_012267383.1:718796-720808 GCF_000151885.1 Dipodomys ordii
AATCCTAGCTACTCAGGAGGCTGAGATCTGAGGATCACAGTTCAAAGCCAGCCCTAGCAAGAAAGTCCATGAGACTCTTATCTCCAATTAACCAGAAAACTGGAAGTGGCACTGTGGCTAAAGTGGTATAGTGCTTGCCTTGAGCTAAAGAGCTGAGGGACAGCGCACAGGCCCAGAGTTCGAGCCCTACAATTGAGAAAGAAAAAAAAAAGAGGAACATTAGATAGGCATACTTACTATTTTCTTTTTTTTTTTGGGTCCGGTCATGGGGCCTGAACTCTGGGCCTGGGCGCTGTCTTCAGCTCTTCAGCTCAAGGCTAGCACTCTACCACGAGAGCCAGAGCGCCACTTTCGACTTTTTTCTTTTTTTGCTTATGTGGTACTGAGGAATCGAACCCAGGGCCTTGAGCATGCAAGGCAAGCGCTCTACCACTGAGACACCTTCCCAACCCACTTACTATTTTCTGTGAATCGCCCAGCTCTGGTTAGTTTTGAAAGGGCAAGTACAAAGTGACTCCTTTGAGGGTGTGACACCATCCCCTCTCATTCCTTGTCGGGAGCCAAAAGTTGAGTCTCTCAACATAATAGGCTTGACTATCTCACTGGAACAACTTGAGGCTGAGTTTACAGAATCTGACCCTCATCCTGCCCTAAGTAAACGTCCTGCACTGCTATGGCCAATGAAAAAGCTTCCTTACCGGCCAATGAAAAAAGCTTCCTTATTCCAAGCATATAAATACCCCTGTGTGAAAAATAAAAATTTGCAGCTTGATCAGAACCCTTGTCTTGCTGTCATTCTTCGTGTCTCTTGTCCCTTCATTCCTTCTAGTTTAGGTTCACTGCCCTCGCTGACATCCTGCGGGTCGGGACAACTGGCGCCCAACGTGGGGCACGGGCCTCTGACTAAGGAAGGAACGCCGTCCTCTGGGAAAACTTGGCCAAGTACAGTCCGAGATCGCCTCGACAGACCCCACCGAGAGACAGATCCAGGAGGAGAGTGAGGACGACGCACAGTGAGTGACCCACCATGGGACAAGCAATGTCATCACATGATCTATTTCTGTCAGACCTCAAGGAGGCCCTTAAGACACAGGGAACGGGGGTTAAGAAAAAGGATTTAGAATTATTTTTCTCAAGGACTTGTGTCCTTGGTTCCCCCTTGAAGGAACCACAGATGCAAAAAGATGGCAAAGAGTAGGAGATTGTTTAAGAACAAATGGCCCCACGGTGGCTGCCAGAAAGCTTGATAAAACAGGTGAATGGCTTACCACAACCCAGGGGAAACCTTCCCCCTGAGGATGATTCCTTTTCTCTTACAGATGCAGCTAGAACTCCAGATGTGGACCCTCCTGTTTGAATTTATTAAACAACAGTTTGATCTCTTGGCTTCTAAACCCATACAGATTCATCACCATCGCCTTGATATGGCAGACCAAGGCATTGAGATCTAGGATTTACCCCAGGCTTTTAATTAGTGTTTTGCCATGAGCTTGTTCCAGTGGGAACCCCCCCCCCTTTTCTTTTTTCTTATTTAGAAAAGCCTTCTATAACTCCTGACCATTCAATGGGCAAGACCTATTGCCATAAGGGATAGGTTCGTCCCTCCTCCTATAGGCCCCTCCGCTTGAGGGAGGATGCACCTATGGGAGGAAGACTGCAGGGGGATGGATCCGTGAGATCCCAAAACCCAAGACCCCTGAGTGGCAAGCTCTGGTGCATGACGGTTGGCATGCATACCCACAAGCCGTCTCCTCAAAAAACATGCCAAGGCCTGTAAAACTCACCTCCCCCGAGTGAGGACGCTCACTCGGGAGCGGAGAAAACCCCTGGGCCCTTAGAGGAACAGAGCTTCTGTCACCCCCTTAAAAAGAGCAGCCAACAATTGATGGTCAATTTTCTAAATAAGAAAGGGGGAGATGTCGGGAGCCAAAAGTTGAGTCTCTCAACATAATAGGCTTGACTATCTCACTGGAACATCTTGAGGCTGAGTTTACAGAATCCCACCCTCATCC
>NW_012267383.1:726988-729275 GCF_000151885.1 Dipodomys ordii
AGTTAATTATTTTGACCAGTTGTGGGGCTTGAACTCTGGACTTGGACACTGTCCCTGAAGTTCTTTTGCTCAAGACTAGCATTCTACTATAAAGTTTGGAGAAAGGAGAGCTCCACAGGCAGAGATGATTTTATTATCAGAACTGAACCACCTGTCTGCATGGAGGCATGCAGAGACTGCATCAGATGGAGTTGTGCAGAGAGAAGCAGAGGAAAGGGGGGAACTCAGCATGGAGACTGACTGTATAGGGAGAGGGCGGGGAGGAGTATGGGGAAGTGACTGCAGAGCCTGGGAACCTCTTCTGGTCCAAAGGAGGCATAACAGGGGTGGAGGAGGATGTGACTTCAGAGGAAGAGGAAGTGACCTCAGAGCCTGGGGGAAACCTCCCACTGCCCCCAGGTGCACCACTTGCCTGGGTTACAGGTGCCTGATGGGGACTTCTAGAGAAAGGGCCACATGTGCTCAGAGGAGAAACAAAGGGAAGGAGCCACTTTTCCAGATAGACCTAACATTCCAGCCTTTGGATAGTTATAAAGGGGAGTTGATTCTCTCTGGCTACTTCCTGCTTACAAGGGGCATCAACATTAGGGGAAGAAGGTAGAGATGTTGTCTGGTCCAGGAGAAGAGTTCCTTGGTAGTAACGTGTATGTGTCTTTGGATGAAATCTGAAAGAAGTCCTATGAGGCGGGCTGAGCAATTAAAAAAAAATAGAGTGCACACAAATGGCAGAAGGAAGGGCATCCATCTCATCAGGATGGAAAAGAAAAACATGAATGACTTGACTAGTTCCTGGCTCCTGCATTCCAGGAGGTCCTGGAGCTGGTGGATCATGTCCCTAGCTACTTCTAATTGATTAACACCTGGTGACGCAGCAGAGGAGAGCATTGTGGACTGGTTAAGAATAACCAGTCAGAAGTTGGGGCCAGACTGTAATGGTTAAGGTACCAATGGGAGGCCTTGATCATCTCTTGACTATAGAATATGTGAGACCCAGGAAGGTACCAAGACAAACTGTCTAGAGTCTAAGACTCACTATAAGTTCCTGTCCATTTAGAAGAATGGTAGTGTTGGACACCAGTGGCTCATGCCTGTAATCCTGGCTACTCAGGAGGCTGAGATCTGAGGATCACAGTTCAAAGCCAGCCCCAGCAAGAAAGTCCATAAGACTCTTATCTCCAATTAACCAGAAAACCGGAAGTGGCGCTGTGGCTCAAGTGGTATAGTGCTTGCCTTGAGCTAAAGAGCTGAGGGACAGTGCCCAGGCCCAGAGTTCAAGCCCTATAATAGGGAAAAAAAAGAAAAGAGGAACATTACATAGGCATACTTACTATTTTCTTTGAATCTCCCAGCTCTGGTTAGTTTTGAAAGGGCAAGTACAAAGTGACTCCATTGAGGGTGTGACACCATCCCCTCTCATTCCTCACCATGATCCCTTGTTGCCAGGATTAGTGACAAGGGTGGGGGGAGTTTAGGTGCTTGTTGCTGGCATGGCTTGTCCCATTTGGCATTTTTGCTCATTGCTGGCATGGCATGTCCCACCCAGTTACCTTTGTTGCTAGTAGCTGGCATGGCATGTCCCAGGTGGCTGATGGCATGTCCCATGTTGGAGGGGCAGGTGACAGATCAAGTGAGTTTTTTGTCACAAGACCCTTTTTATTTTCAATTGCAGCAACAAGGAGATCAATAGACATAATTTTAAGCAGGGATTATCTGAAACTTTTTAAGGAATAGAAGTTAAGTTTGACCAATAAATACCTGCAAGAGTTATGTATCCCTCTGTGGGTCTTACTAAATACTGCAGAAGATAAAATCTGTAATGATATAACTCAATAGTAGAAATGAGAGCTTTGAACAAGCAACTGATTAAACAATCTAGTTATTATTTTTTTATTTTTTGGCCAATTGTGAGGCCTGAACTCTGGGCCTGGGCGCTATCCCTCAGCTCTTTAGCTCAAAGATAGCACTCTACCACTTGAGCCACAGTGCCACTTCCAACTTTTTCTGTTTATGTAGTGCTGAGGAATCGAACCCAGGGCCTCATGCATGCAAGGCAAGCACTCTACCACTGAGCCACCTTCCCAGCCCTCTAGCTAATTTTTAACTGAATATAGAACTTTAGGATACTAATTAAAATTGAAATTATTTTCAGCTCTGTATCCAAGGTGGCTTACATAGTTGGGAAACAGTATTAGACACATTTGTTTACACCTAAATCTGATGAGCTTCTCTGTGGCTTGAGTTTAAACTGCTCATTTATATTTGGACCTGCAGAGCCAGTTAAGTCTTG
>NW_012267383.1:729325-734471 GCF_000151885.1 Dipodomys ordii
CTGTTGAGGATCGTTTTTGGTATTCGGGGTCTTTTATTGTTCCATATGAATCTTTGGATTGCCTCTTCTATTTCCTTGAAGAATGAGGTTGGAATATTGATAGGTATCGCATTGAATTTGTAGATAGCCTTAGGAAGTATTGCCATTTTCACGATGTTGATCTTTCCAATCCAGAACCTGCTTTTTCAACTGTTTTTGGTTTTGTTTTGTTTTGTTTTTCTCCTGGGTATCTCTGTTATAAAACACTTGCTAGGCAACTGCTACCAGTTCAGATAACACATTTCCCTCAAAATCTTCTAAACTTTGAAGCTTTTTTCCTAATATCTGGGGCTAACTGGGTAACAAAGGCCATATTTAGGGCTCTTTGATTCTCCAGGGCCTCAGGATCTACAGGCATGTAGGTCCTATAGGCCTCCAAGAGCCATTCCAGAAAAGCAGTGGGGGACTCATTGAGCTGTACAGTCTCACTCACCTTAGATAAATTAGTTGTCTTCCTTCATAGCTGCTGCTCATATCCCTGCTAACAGAGTCTAGAGATAATTGGTAAGGGCCTCCCTGGCTCTTTCCAGAGTCTAGACTGGGTCCTGGTCCAAGGACTACCTTCCAAGCACTGCACTGGATGTGCTCCCTTTCTTCCGAGGTGAAAAGCAATAATCCTAAGTGAGCTGGTGTGTCAAGAATACTGTTTCCAATAATGAGATGAGCCCCTGAGGTTTTTCAGAAAAGGATGGATTTTGTCATTTCCAGTTATACAGGTCACTGGTTGTCAAGGGAACATATATTAGAAACAGGGCCTGTCCAATCTCAAGACTTTGATAACCCCTTCTGGGAATCAGTCCCTCCTTGGCTTCTCTTTTGGGACTGCTAGAAACCATTTTTGCCTTTTACTAATTGTGTTTTGCATTATAGATAACTATTCTCATGGCAAAGATGAGGACCTTTACCAACCAAACTGTCAAGCAAATATTTCTTGGATGGTACCTGGCCAAAAATCAGAGACCCCTGACTACCTTGCTCCTTTCAGCAGGAAGTAGCTCCAGAGGAGATGACCTCTGCCTGTACTCCCAGCTTGGTACCCCTAGTTGTTGTTGTTGTTGTTAAACAAAGTGGGGATTGTTAGCATTATCCCCACCTGGGGTCCTCAGCTCCACCCAGTCCTGAGCTCTTCCCTGCCCTAAAGTTCCTGCCATATAGGTGGCCACTCCCATTCTCTGCCCAGACCCACCTGTGCCCTTACCTCACCACTAGCTATCAACTGGATAGGGGTAGATGCCATATTGTTCCCATTCACAGGGGAGATATGGCCCCTCTAATAAATCTTATAATGAATGAAAGAAAGAAAGGAAGGAAGGAGGGAAGGAAAGAAGGAAGAAAGAAAGAAATGAAAGAAAGAGAGAAAGAAAGGGGTCCTTCCCACAGTTTCCCCCAGGGGTTGGTGCCTCTCTTAGGGGTAGTAAGGGGGCTGTGGTCTGATCCTTGGGCAAGCCCTCAAGTTAGTACAAGGGACTTCTGGTGTGGGGACAGGAGGGGGAAACTTAACATCAGAGGAGCTGATGGCACAGAATAAGGGGGAGGGTCTTCCTCTGGGGAATCCTGTAACAGTGGGGGAGAAGATTTTTTCAGTTAGTTTAGTTTGTTAGTTTTGTCAGTCATAGGCTTGAAATCTGGGCCTGAGGGTAGTTCCTGCACTCTTCAGCTTAAGGCTAGCACTCTACCACTTGAGCCACAGCCCTACTTCTGGTTTCTGGTGGTTAACTGGAGAAAAGAGTCTCACGGACTCACTGCTCAGGCTGGCTTTGAACAGCAATCCTCAGATCTCAGTCTCCTGAGTAGCTAGGATTACAGGTTTGAGCCACTGGCACCCAGCAGTTAGTTTTGCTTACAAGAACTTTAGGACATTGTTTTAAACACTCCTTAAGCCAAGAAGGCTTATTAGTAATCAAGTCAATGCACACCATGATATAGGGAACATGAAGGATATCCAGGATTTTCAAAAATGACTGGCTGAACCCTGTATGCTGTGGGGAGGTCAAAAGTTCCTTCAGATGGCCACCAACATCAAAAGAAGGGTACTCTTATTTACAGAGGGTCTGAAGATGACAAAGATCATAGGAATATCCAAGCTCAAAGCCTTTTTTTTTTTTTTTTGTCAGTCATGGGGCTTGAACTCTGGGCCTGGGCACTGTCCCTCAGCTCTTCAGTTCAAGGTTGTCATTATACCACTTGAGTCACAGCACCACTTCTGGTTTTCTGGTTATTTGTTGGAGATAAGAGTCTCATGGGGTGGGGGGGAGGGATATGGGAAGGGGAAACAAAGGAGGAGGCAACAATGCTTGATAAGAAATATACTCATTATCTTGCCCATGTAATTGTAACTCCTCTGTACGGTATTTTCACAATTAAAAAAAAGCAAAAAAAAAAAAAAGAGTCTCATGGATTTTCCTGCCCAGGCTGGCTTTGAACCACAATCCTCAGATCTCAGCTTCCAGGGTAGCTAGGATTAGCTACTCTGAGCTACCAGTGCCCCACCCAAAGCCTTTTGTTTAAAAGAAAAAAAATTAATCATACATTCCAGGAGTGAACACACACAGGCTCTTTGTCCCATCCTGGAAAAAAAGGAATAAGGAAGCATATATAGGACACAAATAAAATTAGTGACATACAAACACAGATAAGTAGCCACTGACACTTAACTAACATGACTTCCGGAGGAAGTCCCAAATGACCCAGATGAGTCTCACAGACTTTCTTGTCCAGGCTGGCTTCAAACTGGGTTCCTCAGATCTCAGCCTCTTATATAGTTAGAATTATAGGCATGAGCCTAGGTCTTCTGTTCAGTGGTATGAGCTGAGTTCTATTTCTGGGACATTAGAAAAATGAAAGTCTCACACAGGTATTAGTAGAATGACACTTTTTATCACTAATTAATTACCACTAATTTTATCACTAATTAATTACTGGAAGTGGCACTGTGGCTCAAAGTGGTAAAGCGCTAGCCTTGAGTAAAAAAGCTCAGGGTCAGGGTCCAGGCCCTGAGTTCTGAGTTCAAGTTACAACCCCCACCACTACCACAAAAAAAAAAGTGTGAGAGAGAACTAAGGCATGGGAGAGATTCAGTGTTAGGAAAAAGGGAAAAGAGGTCAAAAAAAAAAAAAAGGAACTCAACAACCAGCCAGACATTATATATTCTGTTAAACAGGAATTCCATCACAAGATACAGAAAAGCCACATTCTGAGAGGTAGAATCATGAGTATTAGAAAGTTGGCCAGTGGGAGTATACACACATCCCCAAAAATCTTGAAGCCTTAAATGCATTTAATACTGTTAGGAAACTACTAAGGTAGTAACAAAAAAGCAGAAAACAATCTCAACAAAACTGATCAACTCTAATGGAGAATTGAAGAGGTATGCCGTGGTGACCTGAGGAGAATCAGGAGATAGGAGGTATGGTACAAAATGGTGATCAGGACCTAAATAGTGTTATGGTCAGGGGGCAGGGCCACAGGTAGCTGGCGAGTTTGGAGAGGCTCCCAAGTTCACAGTACAGTCTGGCAGGTCTGGGAATAGTGTCCAAGTCTGGCCCCTACCTTTAGGAATTCAGGTGCCCATCATCTAGAGGAGGGGATAGGGTTGGGATTTCACCTCTAGAGTTTTCAGAAAGTTCCTATCATCCACCAAGATGGCGCCACTTAGACTCAATACACCATATCCATATGTCAATTTGGGAGAGAGAGTAGACAGAGCATCTCTCTTATATAGGCTGAGAGCTTTTAAAGAGCTGTGTAGGGGGAAATGACTCCATGTCTTTGCAATTTGGCCACAGGGGACACAGATTAAGAAACAAAACTTAGTTGGAAAAAACCTAACAGCTAAATGTTATTTTATTTCACAAAAATGGCATTAGACAGGTCCTGGTTGCATCGCTCAGATTGAACCACCCAGTGGCTTTGCCTGGCACTTTTCATGTATCAAGTTGGCAAGATTCTAGGACCTTCCTAAACAACCCTCTTACTGAACAGGAAAAATTACTCAAAGTGAAATATGGATTGAAAGATTATTAGACTTTGCCACATGCAGACATACAGGTACAGAGAACAAGGAAAGGTTTATTGCTGGGAAAGGGGGCTGGCAAGACCCCTTCTCACAAGGGAGAAGTGAGAAGAAGCACGGGCTATTGTCTGAGGTGACCTATATAACCTAGGAGGTTTAGGAGGGGCTAGAAGGGGCTAGGAGGTGGAGACCCTGGTGTGGACGTGTGGGCCAGGGGCTTCATCATGGTGGACTAGGATGTACAGCTGCTGTCCAAATAGTAGATAAGGGTCCTGCAGCTGCCCAAACCTGAAGGTCGCTCTAAGGGGCTCCTGTTGTCTTATATGGTGGTAGCTGCCCCAGAGAAGTGCCATCCCAAGGTAAAGGGGGTTGGAAGTTGATTATTTACTGCCTTTACTACAAAGGCCTACTGTTGCCTAGGAAGGGAGCATGCTAAGCTGTGGAGAAGGGAAGGAGTGGACTAAACTATGGGAAGGGAGCTCATTTCGCTAACATGGATACTAGGTCTAAGTAACTTCATCTTATCATCACCATAACTTGGAGTCTTAATAGATGAGGGAAATTTTCACCCAGTTCCCAAAACTCTAGAGGTGAAATAGGTCATTCTTTGAATTGTTGGCTTGTCTTGTTGTTTAATTCCAGGGAATTCTTGCCCTAAGCTCCAGCAAAGTCTTATTCTGGAGAATTCTTGCCCTAAACTCCAGATTATTCCCCTAGATAGTTTGCTTTGCTTATATATAACA
Source organism: Dipodomys ordii (assembly GCF_000151885.1). Lineage (NCBI taxonomy): Eukaryota > Metazoa > Chordata > Mammalia > Rodentia > Heteromyidae > Dipodomys > Dipodomys ordii. Next base: position 734,120 of record NW_012267383.1, read on the forward strand.
CTTTACTTAAGTGTGCTTTTTGCCTTTACAAGCTTTGTGCTAGCCCTTAATGCTAAGGGCAACAGATTCTTTGGGAAGTAAGTCTCCAGCTCTCAAATCATGGCTTCTCAGTATCTTGTGGTTGAATTCCCATATAACAAAAGCAGGCCTAGGTCAGCCTGCCCCCGAATACAGGAGATAACTAAGAGCCTAAACATTGTTTTTTTTTTCTTTTTTTTTTATTGCAAAGATACTATACAGAGGGTTACAGTTACATGAGTGAGGTAATGAGTACACTTCCTCTTGAACATTGTTAGCCCCTCCATTGTTTTCCCCCTACCATCCCCTCCCTCCCTCCCTTCCCCGAAGTTCT
>NW_012267383.1:734521-735414 GCF_000151885.1 Dipodomys ordii
ACACATTTGTTTACACCTAAATCTGATGAGCTTCTCTGTGGCTTGAGTTTAAACTGCTCATTTATATTTGGACCTGCAGAGCCAGTTAAGTCTTGTGCAAAAAAGCTCAGGGACACCATGTAGGCCCTGAGTGCAAGCCTTAGGACTAAAAAACAACAACAACAACAAAAAATGAAACCCATAAACTAGAAGTGGAGTGGTGGCTCAAGTGGTAAAACACTAGCCTTGAGCACAAAAGGTCACGAACGTGCCTAAGTCCTGAATTAAAATCCCAGGAATGCCCCAAAAATGAACAAATAAATGAATAAATAAAGTTTTTCCCAAGTCTCCAGATCATTCTTTTTTTTCCCTTTTTTTTGGTGGGTGGGGTGGAGTCCAGTCGTGGAGCTTGAACTCTGAGCCTGGGCGCTGTTCCTCAGCGCTTCAGCTCAAGGCCTGCGCTCTTCCACTTGAGCCACAGCACCATTTATAGCTTTTTTTCTTTTTCTGCTTATGTGGTGCTGAGGAATTGAACCCAGGTTCTCAGGCATGCAAGACAAGCACTCTACCACTGATCCACCTTCCCAGTCCTCATTCTTTTTTTTCTTGTGTTGGTACTGTCACTGGTGGGGGATTGTAATGTGTCCCTCTAAGAATAGGTACTCTTCACTTAGGGTCCTTGACTTTGTTTGCAGAATAAGAATTTCTGGGGTGTAGGGCTATGGATTAAAGTGATAGAGCACTAGCATTGAGCAAAAAAAAAAAAAATCTCTGGGACAGTGCCCAAGCCCTGGGGTCAAGCCCCACGACTGACAAAAAGCTCTAGTGTCACAGACTGGGATATAGCTCAGTGGGAAAGCTTTTGTCCTGCAAGTGTAATATCCTAGGTTTGATTGCTGGTATAAAACGAGAAA
>NW_012267383.1:735464-739313 GCF_000151885.1 Dipodomys ordii
ACACATTTGTTTACACCTAAATCTGATGAGCTTCTCTGTGGCTTGAGTTTAAACTGCTCATTTATATTTGGACCTGCAGAGCCAGTTAAGTCTTGGTTATCTTAGAACTGCACGTGGTTTCACTTTAGGGAGATGGCTTATATAGGGTTATATAGGAAGAGGGCAGCAGGAAGACTGGCCACATAGGATGCAGACATGACCTCAGAGCCTGGGAACCTCTCTTGGTCTAAAGGAGGTGTGACTAAGGTGGATAAGGACATGACCTCAGAATAAGAAGCAATGACTTCAGAGCCTGGAGGACTTCCCACTGCCCTCAGGTGTACCACTTATCTGAGTTTCATATGCTGGGCTGGACTTCTAGGGTAGGAGCATGTGTGTATGGAGGGAGAACAAGGGTAAGGGGCCATCTTTTTTCTCCAGTCCTGAGGCTTGAACTCAGTCCTGGTCACTGTTCTTGAGCTTCTTTTGCTCAAGCCTGACATTCTACCACTTGAGCCACAGCACCACTTCCAGCTTTTTCTGTGTATTTGGTACTAAGGAATCGAACCCAGGGCTTCATGCATGCTAGGCAAACAATCTGCCACTAAGCCACATTAGGCAGACCTAACAATTACCACTGGAGTCCCAGTACCATTTCTGGCTTTTTCTGTGATTTGGTTTGAGATAAGAGTCTCACAGACTTTCCTGCCCAAGATGACTTTGAACTACAATCCTCAGATCTCAGCCTCCTGTCAAGCTAGGATTACAGGCATGAGCCACCAGCGCCTGCTTATCCTGGATTAAATTCAATGTACATAGCCATACTTGAACAAAAGGATCCAACCTAACAACTATAGAGGGTCAAGGCCCGTCTGTGGTCTGTGTGGATTCCTCTGCTGTGTGTGTGTGTGTGTGTGTGTGTGTGTGTGTGTGTGTGTGTGTGTGTTTGTACTAGGGCATGAACTCCTTAGGGCTTGGGGTCTCTCCCTAAACTCAACGCTGACACTCTTATCACTTGAGCTACCTGTCTACTTCCTGCTTTTTGGTGGTTAATTGGAGCTAATACTCTCAAGTACTTTCCTACCCAAGCTGACTTTTAACCAGGATCCTCAGATTCAGCCTCCTAAGTGGCTAGTATTACAAGCATGAGCCTCTTTTTTTTTTTTAATCCATCATATTTTTTAAATATATATTTTATTGTAAAGATACTGTATCGATTGGTTATACCATTATATGAGTTAGGTCACTAATACATTTTCTATCGAGCAGTGTTACCCCTCCAAGAAAGACTTTACTATTGTTATGACTTTTTCTAGAAAACTTTTCCATTTTTTCTACATATGATTTTTCTCCTCCTTGTGTGTGAGGGTGTGTGTGTGTGTGTGTGTGTGTGCGTGTGTTTTGTGTGTTCTGTGATGAACCCTGAGCTGTGTCTTGTAGTTCGAGGACTCCACATCTGCTATATCATAAGGTCTCTATCCTGTTTTGGTTCTGTATTGCAATTTCAATTTTCTTACAGATCAAATACTTTCCCATTTGGTACAATCCTAAGTTATTTCATTTGTGTGAATCAACTTATGTGTGTTAAGCTGTGACCTCCAGGTCTTTCCACACTGGTTGCATTCATAAGGTTTCTCTCCTTGTGTTCTGTGATGGATGTTAAGTTGTGCCATCCAGGTCAAAGAATTTCCATGCCTGCTACATATATAACATTTCTCTCTGGTGGGTTTTTTTCTGATGGACAGCAAGGTGTATGTTCTGGATAAAAGACTTTCCAAGCATGAGCCTCTTGCACCCAACTCCTTTTACTTTTTTTTGTTGTTGTTGGTTCTGGGACTTGAACTCAGGGCCAGGGCACTGTCATTGAGCTGTTGAGCTTGAGGTTAACTCTCTACCACTGAGATATAGTTCTACTTGCAAATGTTTCTTTTTCTTGGTGGTTAATTTGAGAGAAGAGTCTCACAGACTTTCCTGCTCTGGCTGCCTTCAGATCTTATACTCAGATCTCAGCTTCTTGCGTAGCTAGGACTTCAGGCATAAGCAACAGGTCCCCAGCTCTTTTTACCTCTTTGAAGCATTTATTCCTGTTGATTATAGGGCAGTTCCCTCCTGGAATGAGGATTTTTATTATTTACTATTAGATAAAGTATGGTAGAGAATTTCTCTTTTGGTCGGCTTCTATACAGAAAGGCTGGAGAAGGTGTAATGTTTCTATTTGAGTAATATTTCTTTATAGCTTGTTTTGGAGGAGAATGATCAGAAAGAAGGCAAAGAAAGATCAGAAAACCTTTGACTCTGAAGCTGTTTCTGAGACCTTGCAACATCTTTGAATATCATTTTCTGAGCTCCAACAATGGTCTGAAATTTGTGCTACCTTACTTTGAGTCAGGATTGAATTCTGAGCTACCTCAAAGTTATCAGAACATGCTAACTACCCGCTGATGTCACCTCTAGTCAGTCTGCTGAGGAAGCCAGTTTTTGAACCTTTCTCCCTATCTCGTGTGTGTGTGTGTGTGTGTGTGTGTTGAAACTAGGGCTTGATTTGGGACTTGAATTCATGATTTTGCTTGGCATTTTCCCTCAAGATTGGCACGTTACCACCATACCTCCTTGTCCAGCTCTTTGCTTGCTAATTGGAAATAAAAGTCTCTTGAATTTCTCTTCTCAGGCAGGCTTCAAATCTCTCTCCCCAACTCTCAAGAATCCTGAGTAAGTAGGATTTCAGCAGTGAACCACTAGCACTCAGCACTCTGTCCTTCTGAAAACACTGGTAAGCCTTTCTTCTCTTTATTGTGTTGATTGATAAAAGCCTCTGTTGTGATTTGCTTTCACTGGGTAAGAGTTTTCACACAGTTAGAACTTCAGTGGCTCCTGTAATGCTACCTTAGTAAGGAGCCTGAGTTCTGATGATCACAATTCAAGCAAGTTCAGGAATGGAAGTCCATGAAATTCCTATCTCCAAGGAACCAACAAAAAGCTAAAAAATGGAGACAGGTGCCAGGGGCTCACACCTGTAACCCCTAGCTACTTAGAAGGCTGAGATCTGAGGATGATGGTTTGCAGCCAACCCAGGTAGGAAAGTCCATGAGACTCATCTCCACTTAACAACCAAAATGTCAGAAGTGGTGCTGTGACCAAAAGTAGTAGAGCACTAGCCTTGTGCAAAAAAGCTCAGGGACAGCATGTAGGCCCTGAGTGCAAGCCTCAGGACTAAAAAAGAAAAAAAAACCCAAAAACTAGAAGTGGAGCGGTGGCTCAAGTGGTAAAGCACTAGCCTTGTGCACAAAAGGTCACGAACGTGCATAAGTCCTGAATTAAAATCCCAGGAGTGCCCCAAAAAGAAAAAAAATGAATAAACAAAGTTTTCCCCAAGTCTCCAGATAATTCTTTTTTTCTTTTTTTTTGGGGGGGGAGTCCAGTCGTGGGGCTTAAACTCTGGGCCTGGGCGCTGTCCCTCAGCTCTTCAGCTCAAGGCTAGTCCTCTACCACTTGAGCCACTGCGCCACTTACGGCTTTTTTCTTTTTCTGCTTATGTGGTGCTGAGGAATCGAACCCAGGGCCTCAGGAATGCAAGGCAAGCATTCTACCACGGAGACACCTTCCCAGCCCTCATTCTTTTTTTCTTGTGTTGGTACTGTCACTGGTGGGGGATTGTAATGTGTCCCTCTAAGAGTAGGTACTCTTCACTTCTTTGTTTGCAGAATAAGAATTTCTGGAAAGTAGGGCTATGGATTAAAGTGATAGAGCACTAGCATTGAGCAAAAAAAAAAAAGCTCAGGGACAGTGCCCAAGCCCTGGGGTCAAGCCCCACGACTGACAAAATGCTCTAGTGTCACAGACTGGGATATAGCTCAGTGGGAAAGCTTTTGT
>NW_012267383.1:739486-749072 GCF_000151885.1 Dipodomys ordii
GGGTTCTGTTGGGAGCCTATTTCCAGCTGCTATTCTGACTTACTTAGGATTCTCAGCTCTCTGCTGTAGATTGCTGGCAATTCCCGCCTTTGGAAGGGTTGAGTAGCCTAAACTGCTTGTGATTGCTCCTATGGGTACTCTTGTGGAGATCAGATGCTCTGGATGCACTCTCCCAAATACTGGAGTCTGCTATGGGCTCCTGATGTGTTTTTGTTTGTTTGTTTTGGGCTGGTTGTGGGCTTGAACTCTAGGTTTGGGTGCTGTCCCTCAGCTCTTCAGCTCAAGGCTGGCACCCTACCATTTGAGCCACAGCACCACTCTGACCCTTTTTGCTTTTGTGATGCTGAGGAATCAGTTCCAGGGCCTCATACATCCAAGACTATCACTCTATTGCTGAGCCGCCTTATCAGCCTGCGATCGCGATTGGGCGGGTGGTCTGCCGACAGGTCCCTTTGTCGCGCTGCTGGTGCCGGGCGCCTTTGGCAGGATGGAGCCTCTCCGCTCTGGTGGAGAGTGAGGGGTGGGGGTGGGATCCTCGTGGAGAATCCCGGCTGGTAGGTTTCTCTGTTCCTGGCAATCCGCTGTTCTGCGAATCGGTACCTGGTGATCTGCAAGCGGCCCCCTGTGTCTCTGGGGCTCCTAAACATTGTTTTAAAAAAGATAAACAACCCTGGGTTTTGTTTTTGTTTTTTGATTCTGTAAACAGCTTGTAGCCAAAAGCTTCCTATACAGCCCATTTAATCTAAGTACCCTATAAAAACCCTATAACCCTGTAGGGTCCGCTCCTGGTTGGCAAGCAGACTCCACCGTCCTCACAGCAGTCTCCACTGAGTACCTGCATTACCTAGGCAACTGGGACACCTGGAAGAGGTCACATCTGCATCCCCTGAGGTCACATCTGAATTTGATGTGGCCACACCTTTCTCTACCCATACTGCCCAGACGCCCTCTCTCTCTGCTCTTTTCTAGCTCTCTCCGAGCTCTTTCCTTCTCTTGTCTTTCCCAGCTCTCTTCTCTTTCTTTTTTTTGGGGGGGGGGTTCTGGTCGTGGGGCCTGAACTCTGGACCTGGGCGCTGTCCCTCAACTCTTCAGCTCAAGGCTAGTGTTCTACCACTTGAGCCACAGCGTCACTTCCGGCTTTTTTCTTTTTGCTTATGTGGTGCTGAGGAATCGAACCCAGGGCATCAGGCATGCAAGGCAAGCACTCTACCACTGAGCCACCTTCCCAGCCCTCCCTTCTCTTTCCTAGCTCTCTCTTTCCCACCTTTCCCAGACGCTCTCTTTTCTAGCTCTTTTCTCTCTCTTTCCCAGCTCTTTCTCTTTCCCAGCTCTCTCTCTCTTTTCCAGCTCTCCCAGCTCTTTTTCCCAGGCCTTTCCCCACCGCGTGGAGGACCAATATGGCCTGGTGCCAGCTGGAACAATGAATAAACCTACCCCTTACCTAAATACCACATGTGTGGTGCTGTTCTTACTCTGCTATCTGTTTTTAAAAACCTAACAAACCCCACTGATCCATGCTTAGAATTTTGACTATGAAGTCATCTAGGTCCACTGGCATACAATAAACCCAACTTCTCCTACTCTTCTGAGTGTTGCTTGATTCCTCCTCTTCTTTCTATTGGTGGATCTCCTTTTGAAGTTGGGAGACTGGATCAAAGCAATATGCCTTGTCCTCATAGCCATCATGGTGCCTTGCAGGATGGAGAGGGCTTTCATTCAGCTCTAAAAATCCTAGAGGTGAGAGAGGCCATTCATTGAATTGCAAATGTCATGCTGTTTAACCTTAGGAAAACTTTGCTATTGAGAATACCCAGATTCTGCTTTGATTATTCCTAAAGAGTTTGTTTTGCTCATCTCTGAGTAGCCTCCTACTATGGAAAGTATAAGCTGACCCCAGAGCTACTTCCTTAGATGGAAAGTTCTGTTTGCACCTGAGTATTTTCATAAAAGGTCTGCTTTTGTGAAGGCTTGGTCTCTACCCCAAACATGTGGTTTTTGTCTTTAAAAGCTTTGTTGTAGCTCAAGTTTGGGTTGCTGGCCTTTAAGATAAGAGTCCACATGCAGCCACCTGCTCTCCAATAGACTCCCAATTCAATCTCTCAAAATGTGGCTTCTAGGCCGAGCCCCAGAGCCTCATGCCTGTAATCCTTGCTACTTGCCTGAGATCTGAGGATCGCGGTTCAAAGCCAGCCCAGGCAGGAAAGTCTGTGAAACTCATCTCCAATAAACCACCAGCAAACTAGAAATGGTGCTGAGGCTCAAGTGGTAGAGCACTTGCCTTGAGCTGAAGAGCTGAGGGACAGCGCCCAGGCCCAGAGTTCAAGCCCCACAACTGAAAAGAAAAAAAAAAGTGGCATCTCTGTTTTCTCACAACAGAGTTCTGAAACTGAAACACCCCAGACTACTGGGGTACTTTCGTCTACGGGAGGGCGCCCCAGAAACCAAGACTCCAACCAGTAGATGCAACAAGCAAGAGGAGTTTAGTCATTTGCACAAACGGTCTCCCTGCCCAGGCAAGGGAGAGAGCCCCGAGCAGCAGCTACAAGCATTTTTAAAGGCAAAGACCACAGGATTAGCATAAGACACCAGGTGCTCTGGGATTGGCCCAATTTAAAATTCACCATGTACTCCGGCAATCATTTTGCTAGGCGGGAAATTTTGTAATACTCGTCGTAAACTGGTTGGCTCAGGGCAAATCTAGGGGGAGTGGTTACCTTGGAGGAGAATTCACATAGTTACAGGCTTGTGATGGGTTGACATTTGACCTAGCTTGCTGGACTCCCCAGATGGCCCTTATCTCGGGTCCCCAAATCGTTTGTTCTTTATTTACGACTTTTGTTCTTTATTTACGACTACAGAGCTTGTCCAGGGCCCACATCTTGGCTCCGAGACATTTTTCACTCAATTCCTAATTTCCAGAAGGGAGGGGGGGTTAGTGCTAGGGCGAGCAAGTTTACAAAAGCGAAATCAGCAGTTAACAATTGTAAAATGTAACTCTAATTTTTAATCTTTCAGAAACAACACTTTTCTTTCCCTTTAGAGTCACATGCCAAACACTCAGTCAGTACTGCCTCCTTCTTCATTCCTTTGTCATTACTCAATATGACTTTTCTTTCCCATGTCCTTATGATTTTGTTCGACATCACTTTCTGCTTCTTTGATGGCTTTTAGAAATTGGTTGCTATTCATTACTCTTTGATTTTTACTTTATTAACTACCTTGTCTCCAAAAAATTATCTCAACCCTCTGTGACTGCTTGCTTTCACAATAACTCTTACCACTCTCATAAATTACAGATTCTCTCCTTCTAGGCTTTCTGACATTTAAAAGCAAAGGCTTAGCTGGGCATTGGTGGCTCATGACAATCCTTGCTACTCAGGAGGATGATATATAAGGATCGATGTTCAAAGCCAGCCCAGGCAGGAAAGTCCATGAGACTCTTATTTCCAGTTAACCACCAGAAAACTGGAAGTTGAGCTGTGGCTCAAAGTGGTAGAGCACTAGCCTTGAGCCCAAAGTAACTCAGACAGTGACCAGTTCCTGAATTCAAGCCCCACAATGAACAACAAGAACAACAAATGCAGAGGACTATTGGATGCTGATGGCTACTCAAGAGGCCAAGATCTGAGGATCACATTTGAAGGTATTTTGGACAGGAAAATCCATGAGACACTTACCAGTTAACCACCCCAAATCAGGAAGTATAGACATAGTGCAATTGGTAGAGAATCAGCTTTGAGGGGCTTGAGTGGGAAGGGTGTGGAGCTAAAATTCAACATCTAGGCCCTGAGGTCAAGCCACAGTACTGACACATTTGCACACAGAGCAAAGGCTATTTTAGGTACCTCAATCTTTCAAGATCATTATACTTAGCCTTAATGTTTGTTATCGTTTAGTTAATAAGTCATGCTTTTTGGAAGATGAATGACATCATTAGTCTGTTTAATTCAAAAACTTTGTTACAGATCATTATAAGATCCATTTTTTTCCTTTGGTTCCCTATTACCTATTTCTTCTTGGTATTAGTACATATCAGCTTAGTAAAAAGCCATATTTACCTGTGGCTGCTTAAAGTGTAATTATAAGCGAGTGCAGGTGACTGATACCTGTAATCCTAGCTACTCAGGAGGCTGAGATCTGAGGATCATGGTTTGAGGTCAGCCCCTGTCAGGAAGTCTGTGGGACTCTTAATCTTCAACTAATCATTAAAAAACAACAACAACAAAAAAAAACACTTAAGGACAGTGCCCAGGCCCTGAGTTCAAGCCATAGGACTCTCTACCCCCCACCCCCAACAGAGTATAATTATCGATAATATCCTCTAAGCCTCCCTTGCAGCTAGTTATAGATTGTGAGGTTTCAATTTTCAAATGATGAAGGAGGAGAAATGTATATAGATGACAGGAAGATTGTGGTTAACCTGTTTTTCTCCATCTGTTATTATATAGACATGACAGTAACCTAATTAGGACTATTGCTCAAGTGCTTAGCATCAAACTAGTCAAGTGTAAAATCTTTAAAGACACAGAACAAAACAAAACAAAAAACTTAGCTAGATATCAGCGGTTCAAGTCTGTAATCCTAACTACTCAGTAGGCTGAGATCTGAGGATGAAGGTTCAAAGCCAGCTTAGTATGGAGAGTCCATGAGACGCTTCTTATCTCCCATTACATACCAAAATGTCAGACGTAGAGCTGTGTTTCAAGTGGTAGAGTGCTAACCTAGAGCAAAAATGCTCAGGGACGGTGCACAGGCCTTGAGTTCAAGGCCCATGACGAGCAAAAAAAGAAAAAAGAACATATTGAGGAAACGCTTTGATCTGATAAATTCTGTAACAAATTATCAGGATACGAAAAAATATCCACATATAAACGAACAGGGATAATGACAAATCAGGGAACTGCTTCATGCCATGCCTTTAAAAACAACCAAGGAGGCTGGGCATTAGTGGCTTATTCCTGTAATCTTAGCTTCTTGGAGGCTGAGATCTGAGGATTTGTGGTTTGAAGCCGGCCCAGGCAGAAAAGTCCCAGTGAGACTATCTACAACTAACCACTCAAAAAAGTCAGAAGTGGATCAAGTGGGAGAGTGCTCAAGGCTCTTTCACCCTTTTCTGAGTACTTTTATTGGAAATGAGAGTCTCAAGAACTTTCTTGTCTTCAAACCAGAATCCTCAGATCTCAGTCTCCTGAGATGCTAGGATTGTGTGAGTCACCAGCAATTGACTAAAGCTAAATTTAAGGAGGTGAAAACTATAAAACTTTGAAGAATTGTTACTTTTTGTATGGTGTGAGCTGGTCTTAGGGCTTGAACCCTGGACCTAGACCTGAGTTCAACCCACAGGACCCCACCTCACAACCAAAAACAAACAAAAAAACTTAGTGAAACCCTCAACTAATAATCTGGATTGATGAGACTTAACTATAATCCCTGTGACTCAGAAAACAGAGGGAATATGTGAGGTCAGTTGGTCACAAAAAATGTGTGACCCCTGGGGCTGGGAAGGTGGCTCAGTGGTAGTGCGCTTGCCTTGCATGCATGAGGCCCTCGGTTCGATTCCTCAGCACCACATAAGCAGAAAAAGCTGAAAGTGGCACTGTGGCTCAAGTGGTAGAGTGCTAGCCCTGAGCTGAAGAGCTGAGGGACAGCATCCAGATCCAGAGCTCAGGCCCCACGACTGAAAAAAAAAAAAGTTAGACCCCCCCCTTTCTCACCTGAAAAACAAAGAATAAAGGACTGGATACATGACTCGAATGGTAGAGCAAGACCCTAGAAAGAAACCCCTGAATTCAAATTCAAGGACCACAAAAAAAAAAACAACAATAAGAATGCTTCAAGTCCCTGATGTTACATGAATTCCAACCAAAAAGTTCGATCCTATGTGCTCTATATATTTGTTTTTTTTGTCGGTCGTGGGGCTTGAATCGATCCTATGTGACTGTTAAAAAAAGACATTCTTGCAGGCCATGAATGGCTCACATCTGTAATGATAGCTATTCAAGAGGCTGAAAATGGAGGATCCAGGTTTGAGGCCAGCCACGGCAAGAAAGTCTGTGAGAAAATATTATCTCCAATTAACCACTGAAAAACTGAAGTAGAGCTGTGGCTCAAGTGGTAGAGTACCAGCCATACACACACACACACACACACACACACACAAACACACACACTATACCACACCACACCACATACACACAACATTCCTGACACCAGTTGGCCCTCATATCCGTTTAATCCCACAACAAACTTCGCAAACACTTATGTGGCCACTTGAGACAAAGAAAGTGGAAATTAACGGGAAACATCTTTTACCTTTGTGCAAATCATTACCAGACTTAAATAAAACAAGATATTTAAGAAAAGAACACATCTATCACTAAAACCTGCAAAACAAATTCTAGCCCAGACCAGTCTGCTGTTCCTTAGGTTGGTCCACCTTTCCTTATTACCATACAATTATTACCTCATTGTACTTGCTTTGCATTTGTGCCTTTCCGAGGAATTGAACTCGGGGCCTGGGCACTGTCCCTGAGCTTTTTAGCTCAAGACTAGTGCTCTACAACTTGAACCACAGCTCCATTTCTAGTTTTTTGATGGTTCACTGGAGATAAGTCTCACAGACTTTCCTGCCTGGACTGGCTTTGAATCATGATCCTCAGATCTCAGCCACCTGAGTAGTTAGTGTTACAGCATGAACCACCAGGCCCTGGCAGGCAGTTGCAGTTTTTGAGGAAGTTAAAAGGTCAGTGGAAAGTCCCTGACCACAAAAGAAGTAAACAATTTCAGGAAACCAGCTACAAAATTACTTACCACAGGATGGGGAACATTTTGTTTTGACAAAAAGACTGACTTCCTGACTTGACAAAAAGACTGACTTCCTGACTTCGTTCACACTGCCAAGGCACCAGCATAACACAAACTAGACTGTATATTGGGAATCCTCTCTGTCTCGGTCTCTGTCTCTTTTCTATGTCTGTCTCTTTCTCTGTGTGTCTCTGTGTGTCTCTCTCTGTCTCTCTCTTTCTGTCTCTCTCTCTATTTCTCTCTGTCTCTGTTCATTATGGGGCTTAGAATCAAGGCCTGGGCATTGGTCCTAAGTTGTTGTTGTTTTTTTATTTTTTCCAATGCTAACACTCTACCACTTGAGCCCTGGCACCATTCTGGTTTTTGGTGCTTAATTGGAGATGAGAGCTTTACAAACTTTCCTGCCCAGTCTGGCTTTGAATCATCATCCTCAGACCTCAACATCCTGATCAGCTAGGATTATAGGTGTGAGCCACTGGTGCCAGGTTTGGAATCTTCTCTTTTTTTTCTTTTTCTTTTCTTTTTTTTTTTTTTGCCACTTGAGGGGCCTGAACTCTGGGCCTGGGCACTGTCCCTCAGCTCTTCAGCTCAAGGCCAGTGCTCTACCACTTGAGCCACAGTGCCATTTCCAGCTTTTTCTGCTATGTGGTGCTGAGGAATCGAACCGAGGGCCTCAGGCATGCAAGGCAAGAACTATACCACTGAGCCACCTTCCCAGCCCTGGAATCTTCTCTTAACCAGCTTTCTTCACTAAAATCTTAAGCTAAAGAGGCTGGGACTATACTTCAGAAAGCCTAGCATATGCAAAGTCTTGAGTTCAAACCCCAACACCCCCAAACAATACAGATATAGGAGCAGAAAATGGTATGATACTTTCTTTACCCTTCATATGGGTTATGAATGTCACATAATAAAAAGTACAACTGGGGCTGGGAAGGTGGCTCAGTGGTATAGCTCTTGCCTTGCATGCCTGAGGCCCTGGGTTCGATTCCTCAGCACCACATAAGCAGAAGAAAAAAAAAGCCAGAAGTGGCACTGTGGCTCAAGTGGTAGAGCGCTAGCCTTGAGCTGAAAAGCTGAAGGACAGCGCCCAGGCCCAGAGTTCAGGCTCTACAATGGACCTAAATAAATAAATATAAAAAGCACAACTGATTTAAGCAACATTTTATACAATATTGATACCTTCAGAGCGAAGAACTAATGGCCCAGGAAAAACTCATTTATGTTGAATTAATTAGTTAATTATTTTGACCAGTTGTGGGGCTTGAACTCTGGACTTGGACACTGTCCCTGAAGTTCTTTTGCTCAAGACTAGCATTCTACTATAAAGTTTGGAGAAAGGAGAGCTCCACAGGCAGAGATGATTTTATTATCAGAACTGAACCACCTGTCTGCATGGAGGCATGCAGAGACTGCATCAGATGGAGGTGTGCAGAGAGAAGCAGAGGAAAGGGGGGAACTCAGCATGGAGACTGACTGTATAAGGAGAGGGCAGGGAGGAGGATGGGGAAGTGACTGCAGAGCCTGGGAACCTCTTCTGGTCCAAAGGAGGCATAACAGGGGTGGAGGAGGATGTGACTTCAGAGGAAGAGGAAGTGACCTCAGAGCCTGGGGGAAACCTCCCACTGCCCCCAGGTGCACCACTTGCCTGGGTTACAGGTGCCTGGTGGGGCCACATGTGCTCAGAGGAGAAACAAAGGGAAGGAGCCACTTTTCCAGATAGACCTAACATTCCAGCCTTTGGATAGTTATAAAGGGGAGTTGATTCTCTCTGGCTACTCCCTGCTTACAAGGGGCATCAACATTAGGGGAAGAAGGTAGAGATGTTGTCTGGTCCAGGAGAAGAGTTCCTTGGTAGTAATGTGTATGTGTCTTTGGATGAAATCTGAAAGAAGTCCTATGAGGCGGGCTGAGCAATTAAAAAAAAATAGAGTGCACACAAATGGCAGAAGGAAGGGCATCCATCTCATCAGGATGGAAAAGAAAAACATGAATGACTTGACTAGTTCCTGGCTCCTGCATTCCAGGAGGTCCTGGAGCTGATGGATCATGTCCCTAGCTACTTCTAATTGATTAACACCTGGTGACGCAGCAGAGGAGAGCATTGTGGACTGGTTAAGAATAACCAGTCAGAAGCTGGGGCCAGACTGTAATGGTTAAGGTACCAATGGGAGGCCTTGATCATCTCTTGACTATAGAATATGTGAGACCCAGGAAGGTACCAAGACAAACTGTCTAGAGTCTAAGACTCACTATAAGTTCCTGTCCATTTAGAAGAATGGTAGTGTTGGACACCAGTGGCTCATGCCTGTAATCCTGGCTACTCAGGAGGCTGAGATCTGAGGATCACAGTTCAAAGCCAGCCCCAGCAAGAAAGTCCATAAGACTCTTATCTCCAATTAACCAGAAAACCGGAAGTGGCGCTGTGGCTCAAGTGGTATAGTGCTTGCCTTGAGCTAAAGAGCTGAGGGACAGTGCCCAGGCCCAGAGTTCAAGCCCTATAATAGGGAAAAAAAAGAAAAGAGGAACATTACATAGGCATACTTACTATTTTCTTTGAATCTCCCAGCTCTGGTTAGTTTTGAAAGGGCAAGTACAAAGTGACTCCTTTGAGGGTGTGACACCATCCCCTCTCATTCCTCACCATGATCCCTTGTTGCCAGGATTAGTGACAAGGGTGGGGGGAGTTTAGGTGCTTGTTGCTGGCATGGCTTGTCCCATTTGGCATTTTTGCTCATTGCTGGCATGGCATGTCCCACCCAGTTACCTTTGTTGCTAGTAG
>NW_012267383.1:750315-774143 GCF_000151885.1 Dipodomys ordii
CTGCAAGTGTAATATCCTAGGTTTGATTGCTGGTATAAAACGAGAAAAAAGTACAGTTTAAAAAAACAGAATTTCAGGGGCTGGGAAGTTGGCTCAGTGGTAGAGTGCTTGCCTTGCATGCCTGATGCCCTGGGTTCGATTCCTCAGCACCACATAAGCAAAAAGAGAAAACCCAGAAGTGGCGCTGTGGCTCAAGTGGTAGAGTGCTAGCCTTGAGCTGAAGAACTGAGGGACAATGCCCAGGCCCAAAGTTCAGGCCCCATTATCAGACCCCCCCAAAAAAAAAAAACACAATTTCAAGGGGGCGAGTGGGAGAATGGGAAGGGATGGGAAGGGGAAACAAAGGAGGAGGTTATAATGCTTGATAAGAAATGTACTCATTTGGAGCTGAGAAGGTGGCTCAGTGGTAGAGCTCTTGCCTTGCATGCATGAGGCCCTGGGTTCGATTCCTCAGCATCACATGAGCAGGGAAAAAAAAGCTGGAAGTGGTGCTATGGCTTAAGTGGTAGAGCGCTAGCCTTGAGCTGAAGAGCTGAGGGATAGCACTCAGGCCCAGAGTTCAGGCCCCACGACCAGACCTCCCCCCCCCAAAAAAAAGAAATGTATTCATTATCTTGCCCATGTAATTGTGACCCCTCTGTACAGTATTTTCACAATATATAAATAAAGAAATAAATACAATTTCTGAACAAGTCATAATGGTAGAGCCTGGTAGGTAAGCAGCAGCGAGCGGACAAAAAGATAAGCAGAAATGAGGAGGTACATATTAGCAGAGTGTGGGTCTCTTGGAGAGAGAAAAACATAAAGATCTTTGGCACAGGGTTTTTTGTGGGGTTTTTTTTGGGTCATGGGGCCTGAACTCTGGGCCTGGGCGCTGTCCCTCAGCGCTTCAGCTCAACGCTAGCACTCTACCACTTGAGCCACAGCGCCACTTCCGGCTTTTTCTTATGTTGTGCTGAGGAATCGAACCCAGGGCCTCGAGCATGCAAGGCAAGTACTCACCTTCCCAGCCCCTGGCACATGGTTTTTTGTTTTGTTTTGTTTTTTCATCAGTAGTGGGGTTTGAACTCAGGGCCTTGGTTCTGTCCCTGATCTTTTATACTCAGGGGTAGTTCTCAATTTGAGCCACAGTGCCACTTCTGGTTTTCTAGTGGTTAATTGGAGATAAGAGTCTCATGGACTCGGGCTTATATGGTGGCTCCGCCATAGAGTGTTTGCCTCTTATGCATGAGGCCCTGGGTTCGAGTCCTTAGCACTACATAAGGAGAAAAAGCTAGAAGTGGTGCTGTGGCTCAAGTGGTAGAGCACTAGCCTTGAACTGAAGAGCTAAGGGACAGCACCCAGGCTGTCCAAGCCCCATGACAGACAAAAAAGAAAAGAAGTCTCATGGATTTCCCTGCTCAGTCTGGCTTTTGATTCACTCTAAAATGACTTTTGTCTCTTAATATTACCAAAGTAGATGGATGAATATCGTAGTCAAGCTTTTGTTTGTGAATTTCTGGCAGCTGTCTCCCATGCCTTATTTTCCCTAATCTATGCTGCCTCAGTACTATCACTTGAATTAAGGAGTCACTATCACTTGAATTAAGGGGCTGGGAAGGTGGCTCAGTGGTAAAGCGTTGCCCTGCATGCATGAGGCCCTGGGTTCGATTCCCCAGCACCACATAAGCAAAAAGGAAAAAATTCGGAAGTGGCGCTGTGGCTCAAGTGGTTGAGTGCTCGCCTTGAACTGAAGAGCTGAGGGACAGTGCCCAGGCCTAGAGTTCAGGCCCAGGACTGGACCCCCCCCCAAAAAATTAACAGAGTCAAAATAATTATAGGATGGAGAACCCAGAGATAATCATTTTGCCAGTATAACAATGACTCTCCCAAAATGGGGTTCTACTTAATATGCCCCCTGTTAGGTTTTTATTTGATTCTTTTTTTGTTTGTTTGTTCAGTTGTGGGGCTTGAACTCTGGGCTTGGCCACTGTCCCTGTGCTCTTCAGCTCAAGGCAAGTGCTCTACTGCTTGAGCCATAGCACCATTTCCGGTTTTCTAGTGGTTTATTGAAGATAAGAGTCTCACCAACTTTCCTGCCCAGGCTGGCTTTGAACCATGATCCTCAGATCTCAGCCTCCTGAGTAGCTAGGATTACAGGCGAGAGCCACTGACGCCTGGCTCCTGTTAGGTTTTTAAAGAAGAGGTGGCTGAGTAAGAACCACACAATGCACGTGGTATTCAGGTAAGGGGTAGGTTTATTCATCGTTCGGGCTAGCACCAGGCCATATTGGCACTCCATGCAGCTGGGAAAGAGCAGCTAGGCCTCATCTAGGGTAGGCGTGGGGAAAGATGTGTCCACATCGAATCCAGACGTGACCTCAGCAGATGCAGATGTGACCTCTTCCAGGTGTGCCAGTTACCTAGGTCATCCAGGTACTGGGTGGAGACTTTGTTGTGAGGAGGGTGGAGTCTGCTCGCCATCCAGCAGCTGACCTTACACCCCCTACAAGTGTCCTAAAGAAGAAATTCATGACATAAATATGACAGACAGACATTGCACTGTTAAGCTCAAATTCCAGACTCCCAAGAGACCCCAAGAAACCCCCAGAGACCGAGACCAATGTAATAGGCAAAAGAGTCATTTATTGCAAGCTCGAGCTTGGTCATCGGCACAGTCGGCAACCAGTGCTGCTAAGAGGCCCAGAGCATAAAATCAGCACAGCTTTTATATCATTATACAAACAGCTTTGAGGAACTTTTACACGGGCAGTTACAGGATTGGTTGATATTTACAGAAGTGGTTTTGTCAGTGTCCCATTGGCCCATGTACTGAGGTTTGAATGTGGCCTGACCATACTACCTTTTTTGGAAACTTTTGTGTTTCTCAGCTGTTTCTCAACCCTTGTCTTATTGGCAGTTGCTAGGGGTATAATTGCAGTTTTGATTGCAGGCTTTCCAAGAATCTTCTGAGAACTGGCTTTTCCAATAACTGTCCCTTGAGTTCAGCCTGAGATCAGTTTCACATGAAATGGTGACTTGCTCTTAAAATGGAGTTAGTTTAGTCCTTCAGTATAGATACCTCTGCCTGGGTAACTTCCACCAGTCATTTCTCTATAATGATCTCTTTGGGGAGGCTGAGATCTGAGGTTTGTAGTTTGAAGCCATCCTGGGTGGGAAAGTCAATGAGGTATTTAACTACAATTAATTACCAAAATGATCAAAGAACATTGACTCAAGTGGTAAGAAACCAGCTTTGAAAAATAAAGCTAAGGTATAGTGCCAAGGCCTTGAATTTAAACTTTCAGTACTGGCACAATTTTTTTTTATTACCCAGCCAGCTTTTACTAATGCAAATTTTGTTGCTATTGTTGTAATCATCATCATCAGTCTTGGAGCTTGACCTTTGGGCCTAGGCACTGTCCCTGAGCTCTTCAGATCAAGGCTAGTGCTCTACCACTTGAGCCACAGCGCCACTTCCTACTGTCACCGGACAGAGGTGAGGTTTAGTGAAGCTCCTCTTTAAATATAGGAACTCTTCACATAGGGTTCTTGACTTCAGTCACAGAATAAGAATTTCTGGACAAGTCACAATGGTAAGAAAATTTGACAGAACTTTATTAAGTAAACAAGCAAGGAAACAGACAAAAAAAGCAGACAAACAGAAGGGCTGGGACACACTAGCAGAGTGTCAGTGCTCTCATAGGAACACAAAGACACATACATATACACACACACAAGGAGACACCCAAAGAGACACACAGTCCTTGGGTTGTTGGGTATTTATAGGGTAAAGGCAGGGGTTCTGGCTTTAAGTTATGCAAAGATAGGTGCTTTGTCTTTGCTTTAACTACACTTGGTGTTATTCTCTGGATTTCCAGGTAAGAATGCATCTTGCCATAAAACAGATCCTTATCG
The DNA here is from genome assembly GCF_000151885.1 of Dipodomys ordii. NCBI lineage: Eukaryota > Metazoa > Chordata > Mammalia > Rodentia > Heteromyidae > Dipodomys > Dipodomys ordii. The sequence goes on from NW_012267383.1 coordinate 754,213, forward strand.
TTGAAACAAGGAGACACCCTGCTATCTACATTTTGGGGCATCCTGTCAGGCAGTTGTGAATTCTTGGGTGAGAAATGCATCCCTTAGGAAAGAATGCATTCAGTTGCCTCTCTTTATTAGACTGACCAATAATTCAGTTAAAGACTGACCAATAAAGTAGACAAGTTGTAATCTTGCTCAACTGGCAATACCACCCGCTTACTTTAAATCCCGCCTTTTGCCTGCCAAATTCGTGCGCTAATTCAAACCAAAATGATAAGATAGTTTCAACAGCTAATATAAGACAGACTGTAACTCCATTGGCCACCTGCCTAACATGACTATGCAATCCTTTGTGTGTATTGCAAACCCATTGGTCACCTGTGCATGACCAGGCTTGACCACATGGATTTTGCCTTTAAAAACCCTAGCTTGTGGGTCCTCTGGGGTTGCAGTATCAGCTCCCGAGCCTATGCTGCAGCCCTCGCTGGTCCGTGTAGGAACTTTCTCAATAAAGTTGCTTCTTTGTTAACAACTCTGTTGTGGTGGGCTCTGTCACTCCGGACAACTAGGGGGCTTGCCTGCCTGAGTAGGGGTCTTCCTACTACAGTTCCCTTAATCTTAAGGGAAGTACATGAAGGAATATCTCCTATATTTGCTGTTAGCTGACCATATCTCATTTTTCCTAATCTATCCAGCTTCACTATTAATGCAAATACTTTCAATATAAGTTGTTGGGTTTTTTTGTTTTGTTTTGTTTTGTTTTTTTGTCAGTCATGGGACTTGAACTCTGGGATGAATGCTTTCCCTCAGCTCTTCAGCTCAACGGTAGTGCTTTACCATTTGAGTGACTGTACCACTTCTGGTTTTCTGAGTGGTTTATTAGAGATAAGAGTCTCATGGACTTTCCTGCCCAAGCTGGCTTTGAACCTCAATCCTCAGATCTCAGCCTCCTGAATAGCTAGGATTACAGGCATGAGCCACCCAGCTATTGGGTTTTTCCTTGTTTTTTTTTGTTTGTTTTTGCCAGTCTTGGAGTTTGGACTCAGAGCCTGGGCATTATTCCTGAGCCTCTTTTGCTCAAGGGTAGCATTCTACAACTTCAGCCACAGCACCACTTCTGGCTTTTTCTGTTTATGTGGTACTGAGGACTCGAACCCAGGGCTTCATGCATGCTAGGCAAGCACTCTACCACTAATCCATACTCCCTTTTAAAAATTATTTATTTTTACTGGTGATGGTACTTGAACTCAAGGCCTGGGCACTGTTCCTGAGCATTTTCTACCACCATGAGTCATAGTGCCATTTTCAGGTATTTAATTGGAGATAAGAGTTTCATAGACTTTCCTGCTTGGGCTAACTTCAAAGCATGATCCTTAGATCTCAGCCTTCTGAGTAGCTAGGATTATAGGCATGAGCCACCAATGCCTGGCTTCAACACACATTTTTTTTGGTCTCATTTGAGTCTAGAAATTACACATCATTACACTCCAACTGGTACTAGCTAAGATAACAATGTTTTCAAATGACTTTGAATAGCAAAAGTATATTCCTACAAAGGAAGGGAAAAGCTGGGCACTGGTGGCTCACCCCTGTAATCTTAGCTACTCAGGCGGCTGAGATCTGAGATCGTGGTTCAAAGCCAGCCTGGGCAGGAAAGTCTGTGAGACTCTTATCTCCCTCCAATCAACCACCAGAAAATGGGAAGTGGTGCTGTGGCTCAAGTGGTAGAGCACTAGCCTTGAGCTGAAGAGCTGAGGGACAGTGCCCAGGCCCAGAGTTCAAGTCCTATGACCGAACAAAAACAAAAACAAGCAGAATGGAGAGAGAATATATACAGAACTAAAAATCTTACATGTTAACCCCGCAATTACAGCCAAAGAATCAACCTAAAGATGCTAATAATAAATAATGTATTATGTTTGTGAGGTTTTAGGTGAGGAAAGAACACACAGGAAGACATAAAGGTGAAGGAAGGAAAGTTTATTGGGGTACGCCCCTGGGTGAACTCCCTGGTCGGGATGAGAGAGCAGGGTTTATATGGCCGGGGTCAGCAGGAACTTTTAGCACATAACTTGTTTTGTGAGTTTGAACAGTTTTGGGCTAGTGCCCCTGAAGGACAGGAAGATTGGGACAGGTGGTGTATAATTGGGACAGGTGGTGTATAAGGAAGTGGCTTTTCTCAGCTGCCTCTGCCCTCCAGTGGCCTGTCAATGTTAATTAGGCAGGCAAAGAATACCAACGTTAAGTGTCATACAATGAGAGAGCAATGAGCCAATTTATTGTTTCTGGACGTCAGGGATAGATTGTTTTTCCCAATATTGTCTAAGTTCCTCTAGTTAGAGGCTTGTCTAGGTGGCCAAAGCAATAGTCCACTCAAGAGTATTTGCAGCCATCAGACCTACCATCCTCCATCCAGTCAACCATTAGAGAAAAACTAATATACAAAGTGATGCATAAACACAAGGCAGGAGTCCCGCTTGTTATCTCAGCTACTCATGAGGCAGGATAGAGTAGAGAAAATGGACATGGTAACCAGCTGCCAGGAATTCAAAAAACTTAAACTTAAAGAGAATACAGGAGATACTTATTTATCTACTTCTCTTAACATTAAGGAACCAAAGTCATTTTAGAGGAAAGTGAGGTGGGGTAAGTAAGGGGAAAGGAGGCCTGGTGAAGGCAACTCAGAAACAATGTAGTAAAAACAGAAGCATGCTCTTTGCTTCTAAGAGAGACAACAGGAAGCTTTCTTTATCTCAAGAATAAGGATCTAGCTGGGCTGGGAAGGTGGCTTACTGGTAGAGTGCTTGCCTCACATGCTATGAGGCTCTAGGTTCGATTCCTCAGCACCACATAAACAGAAAAAGCTGAAAGTGGTGCTGTGGCTCAAATGGTAGAGCACTAGCCTTGAGCTGAAGAGCTGAGGTACAGTGCCCAGGCCCAGAGTTCAAGCCCATGACTGACATATTAATAATAATAATAATCTGTTTTATGGCAAGATGCATTGTTTCCTAGAAGAAATGCCCAATTATACAGGAACTCAGAAAGTAAGTGTATCATTAGGAGTGAATAGAGCAAATAGGCTCTAATAGGCATTCTATTAGACTGCCTATCTTTGTATAGAACATATATCTTTGAATAACTTCAAAGTCAGACCCCCTGCCTTTACCATATAAATACCCCTGATGCCAAAGAGCTGCGTTTGTCTCTCCTCTAGACCACCTGCCTTCTCTTAGAGTATGTCTCTGCTTTCTGCTTTTTGTATGCTTTCCTGCTTACCTACTTGCTCAATAAAGCCCTGCCAGGTTTTCTTACCATCTTGACTTGTCCAGAAAGAATTATGCGATAGAAGTCAAAGACCCTAAGTGAAGAGTTCCTACTGTTTTTGTTGTTTTTGGTTGTGGAGCTTGAACTCTGGGCCTGGGCACTGTCCCTCAGCTCTTCAGCTCAAGACTAATGCTCTACAACTTGAGCCACAGTGCCACTTCTGGTTTTGTGAGTGGTTTATTGAAGATAAGAGTCTCACAGACTTTCTTGCCTGGGCTGGCTTTGAACCATGATCCTCAGATCTCAGCCTCCTGAGTAACTAGGATTACAGGTATGAGGCACCGGCTCACAGCAAGTTCCTACTTCACAAATCCTTGCCTGTATCTGGTGACACTCTTGAGGCTGAGATCTGAGGATCATAGTTCCAACCCAGCCCAGGCAAGAAAGTCCATGAAAGTCTTAACTCCAGCTAAGCACTAAAAAGCCAGAAGGAGAGCTGTGGCTCCAGTGGTAGAGCATTAGCCTTGAGAAAAAAAGCTTAGAGACATATGGCCCAGGCCATGAGTTCAAACATCAGTAACTGGCACCAAAAAACAAAACAAGAAAAGTTTCCCATTTATATGTGTTGTGTAGTCAGGTAACACAGTGCATCTAGCTTGTGACCACTTTTGTATAGTAAGGTTTCTGGGTCTTTTTTTGTTGCTGTTGTTGGTCATGGGGCTTGAACTCAGGGCCTGGAAGTTGTCCCTGAGCTGTTTTGCTCCAGGTCAACACTACCACTTTGAGCCAGAGCTTCAATTCTGGTTTTCTACTGGTCGGTCAAAGATAAGCATCTCGGGCTTTCCTGCTGGGGCTGGCTTTGAACTAAAATCCTCAGATCTCAGCCTCCAGAGTAACTAGAATTACAGGCATGAGCCACCAGTGCCTGGCTCATTTACATCTTTTGAGGCTGGTAGAATGGTGGCTTCCTGACTTCCTCCAACTTTAACTGCCAGCTGCAGTTACTCCACTCTTCGCACATGTCTCCACCAATGAAGTTAAGAGAAGAAAGTACTTCCCACCGTATTAGAATTAAACACCAAGTGGACCTTCTCTTGAAAAACCTAAAGCCTGAGTAACTTCATAGAGGCTGAGAGACTCCATTTTAAGCTAATAACCATATTGTGAGGTATGAATCATGAAAATAACCATGGGCCTGACCCAGGAATGACACAAAAGGAAAAACGATTCCTGAAAACTAGGGACATTAATAATCCTTGGAAAAGCCACAGGAATTTCCTCCAGATGCATCGGTCAGATACTGGGTGGCCATGCGGGACATGGTAACCCAGTGGCCAGACAATTCCCATCAATATCACATCCATAATAATATTAGCCAATCACATATGTATAGCGTAGTATGCTTAAAATGTTAACCAATCATGTGATTTCTCATGTAAAACTTCCTTAAAGTTGTTTGTTCAATACTATAAAAACTGTGCTGATTCTATGCTTGGGGCCTCTTAGCATCACTGGTTACCAAGTACACAGAAGACCAAGCTCAAGCTTGCAATAGAGGTCTCTTTTGTCACTTACATTGATCTTGGTCTCTGGTGGTCTTGGGGGTGGGGGAAGGAATCTCTAGTCCAAGTACAACAGATGGGGGCTCATCCGGGATCCCCCTCATAAGCTCATCCAGATGCCTGATCAGAGAATCCAAAGAATGGCCAGTAAGTTAAGGCATTGCTGCTTTGTAACTGTCCAGTATCTGTGTTGCCTACAGGTTTGGTATTGGGGTTGGCAAGAAGTCTTGGTGGATGTGCTGTAAGACAGCCAACGGGACCAGTTGGAGACATCCCCTGGATCCCCATTGGGAGTAAACTATCCATTAGTGCAGAATTTAGAATATTTAGGAAGGGCTGGGCACTGGTGGCTCAGGCCTGTAATCCTAGCTACTCATCAGGCTGAGATCTAAGGATTGTGGTTCAAAGCCAGCCTGGGCAGGAAAGTCCGGGAGACTCTTATCTCCAATAAAGCACTAGAAAACCGGAAGTGGTGCTGTGGCTCAAGTGGTAGAGCACTTGCCTTGAGCTGAAGAGTGCAAGGACAGCGCCCAAGCCCAGAGTTCAAGCCCCATAGCTGAAAAAAAAAAGAAATTTTAGAAGGGGTTCAAGTCCCCTGGTGAGTGAATGCCATTTTTGGAAGAGGTTCAAGTGTCCAGTCTGGCACTCTCTACTTGATAGTTACAGCGTAGGCTGTGTCAGAAGGGTTCGAGTCCCCTGGTGAGTCCGGCATTGTCTACCTGATAGTCTACAACACACATGCTGTCAATGTGTTTTTGTCTTAATGTTTGTGTAAGTGTTTTGAAATTCCTGGAACATTTCTCCTCTCAGATTCATCCAGATGCGAAAGCCTGAAGGAGATTGACTGGCACCTACAATACCCTTACTTTCACTTTAAAAATTGCCATTTTCACCTAACAGGAATTACTTTCTCTTTGGGTGCCCTTGTCTCCCGCTCCCAGGTGAAATTTGATTTGGGAATCTGGCTTATTCGAAGCAAAGCTGGAGTCTGGTAGCCTTTTGCTGGATGACACTGCTGAAGCACTTTCCTCAGGTGTCTCCATTTACCCCTTTGGGATTTTAGACAGGCCACTGTCAACTCTTCTCCTTGGAACACTCTAGGGTGTGGTTGCATTCTAAATCCCCAAAAACGCCGATTGGTTCATTCAGCGTCTTTTGTAATTGTTTTTCTTCTTGTTCTCTGCTTTGTGTGCAGATTTCTGTACGCCAAAATGGGTCAGACTCAGAGCACCCCTCTTACCTTTCTGACAACGAATTTCAAAGATGTTAAGGATGTTAAGGAAAGAGCTAACAATTTATTTTCTTTTTTTTGGGGGGGGGTCCAGTCATGGGACCTGAACTCTGGGCCTGGGCGTTGTCCCTCATCTCTTCAGCTCAAGGCTAGCGCTCTTACCACTTGAGCCACAATGCCACTTCTGGCTCTTTTTTCTGCTTATGTGGTTCTGAGAAATCGAACCCAGGGCCTCAGGCATGCAAGGCAAGCGCTCTACCATTGAGCCAACTTCCTAGCCCAAGAGCTAACAATTTAGGTGTTGAGGTTAAGAAAGAAAAACTGATTACTTTTTGCAGATCGGAGTGGCCTACTTTTGATGTTAGATAGCCCCCTGAAGGAACCTTTAACTTAAATACCATTTGGAAAATTAAACATAAGGTCTTCCTCCCAGACAGAGCGGGACACCCTGATCAGATTCCCTATATTCTGGTATGGCAAAATTTGGTGCAGGAATGTCCAACTTGGCTGTCTCCTTTTCTACCCCCTCCTGTTGATAAAAACAAGATTTTAGCATTAAGGAAAGCTAAGTTAGCTAACTCCTCAGCTCCCCGTACCCAATTCTACAGGAAGGGAGTGTGGATCTCCTTCTTTCATTAGACTCTGACCTCCCTCCCTACACTTCCCTGCCACCTCCTCCACTCCCACCCTCTACCCCATCTAGAAGAGGAGGTGGCGGGAGGTGAGGAGCCAAGAGGAGCTAGCAACAACTTGGAAGGAGAACTCATGGCCATGTTCAGAGGGCTGCCAGCCCGCAACTCCCTGACACAATTGTGACACTGCCACTCAGAGAAATCAGACCACCGGATGAAACAGTAGAGCCCTGACTTCAGTATTGGCCCTTCTCCACAAGTGACTATATAATTGGAAAACACAAAATGCAAAATTTTCTAATAATCCCAAAGATTTGATTTCTCTCCTAGATAGTGTAATGTTCACACACCAGCTGACCTGGGATGATTATCAGCAGTTGCTCCGGGTCTTGTTCACCACGGAAGAAAGAGAAACAGGCTAGAAAGCTGATCCTGGGGGACAATGGGCAGCCCACTGTTAACCCTGATTTAATTAATGCATCTTTTCCACTGACCAGACCTCTGAGTGACGATTGGGACAACAACATGGCAGAATATAGGGAAAGACTACAAGTCTATCACCAGACTCAGGGCAGCAGCCCGCAAGCCTACTAATTTGCCTAAGGTATACATGGTCTTGCAGAGAAAGGATGCATCACCCTCCAGTTATTTAGAAAGACTAATGGAAGCAGTTAGATAGTATACTCCCATGAATCCAGAAGCACCAGAAAACCAGGCAGCAGTAGTAATGGCTTTTGTAAATCAGGCTGCACCCAACATCAAGAAAAAGTTACAAAAGTTAGAGGATTTAGAAGGGAAAAATATTCAGGAGTTACTAAGAATAACTCAGAAGGTCTATAATAACAGGGACGCAGGGCTGGGAAGGTGGCTCAGTGGTAGAGCGCTTGCCTTGCATGCATGAGGCTCTGGGTTCGATTCACATACACAAAAGGAAAAGAAGCCGGGCCGGGCGCTGGTGGCTCATGCCTGTAATCCTAGCTACTCAGGAGGCTGAGATCTGAGGATCATGGTTCAAAGCCAGCCTGGGCAGGAGAGACCATGAGACTCCTATCTCCAGTAAACCACCAGAAAACCGGAAGTGGCACTATAGCTCAAGTGGTAGAGCGCTCGCCTTGAGCTGAAGAGCTGAGGGACAGCGCCCAGGCCCAGAGTTCAAGCCCCACGACCGACAAAAAAAAAAAAAGGAAAAGAAGCCGGAAGTGGAGCTATGGCTCAAGTGATAGAGCACTAGCCTTGGACTGAAGAGCTGAGGGACAGCGCCCCGGCCCAGAGTTCAGGCCCCACGACCAGACTCCCTCCCCCCCAAAAAATAATAATAACAGGGATGTTCTAGAGGAGAGGCAGCTGAAGGCAACCAAGGAAATGACCAGAGTGCTGGTTGCAGCTGTGGAAGGAAATGGGACGGGACTAAAAAAGGAAGGAAAAACCTTGCAGCATCCTAGTGGTTGTCTATGCAGAGATCAGTGTGCTATCCACCAAGAAATAGTCCATTGGGCCAGGGAATGCCCTAAGAGAAAGGGGCAACAGTCAAAACAATGGCAGCCCAGGAGGTCTTCAACACTAATGGCTGGCAGTCCTATTGGCAATGAATAGGGACGACAGCGTTCGGTTCCCCTCCTTGAACCCAGAGTAACTCTTAAGGTGGAGGAGATTCCAGTAAAGTTCCTAGTGGACACTGGGGCTCAGTATTCGGCTTTAACAAAACCACAAGGAACACTATCAACCAGAACCTATTGGGTACAGGGAGTCACGGGGATCAAGCGATATCCATGGACTACCAAAAGAATAGTGCACCTTGGGCTGGGACGAGTGTCTCACTCATTCTTGGTCATTCCAGAGAGCCCCTACCCCCTATTGGGAAGAGACTTGTTAACTAAGGTTGGGGCCCAGATTCACTTCTATCCAGAAGGCCTCCAGGTGGTGGATGCCCAAGGGAGACCTATACAAGTGCTGACTTTGGGCCTGAAAGCTGAGTACCGGTTACATCGACAGCTCCAGCTCCCTGATCAAGAAATCACCTACTGGCTGGAAAGGTACCCAGAGGCATGGGCAGAAACCAGAGGAGTGGCACTAGCAAAGCATAGGCCAGCTTTCTTCATCGAGGTAAAGCCAGGAGCTGACCCAGTCAGCGTCTGGCAGTACCCTATATCCATGGAAGCTCAGGTGGAGATAACACCCCACATCAAGCGCCTATTGGAACTGGGTATACTGGGACCTTGCCAGTCAGCACGGAACACTCCCCTGCTACCAGTCTGCAAGCCCCACTCCAATGAATATAGGCCAGTGCAAGACTTGAGGGAGATCAACAAAAGGGTAATGGATATTCATCCTACCGTACCTAACCCTTACACCCTCCTGAGCACCCTCCTCCCGATAGACAATGGTATACAGTCCTAGATTTAAAAGATGCCTTTTTCAGCCTACCTCTGGAGCACAAAAGTCAAAATCTTTTTGCCTTCAAATGGACAGATGTCAAGAAGGGCATCAACAGAAAACTGACCTGGACAAGACTTCCTCAAGGATTTAAAAACTCACCAACACTCTTTGATGAGGCTCTGCATGAGGACTTGGCTGAGTTTAGGGGAAGCCACCCTGGCTTGACTCTATTGCAATACGTGGATGACGTATTAATTGCAGCTGAAACTAAAAATGAATGCATCCGAAGAACGGAGGACTTGCTCCAGACTTTAGGCAGCCTTGGCTACGGAGCATTGGCCAAGAAAGCTCAAATCTGCAAATCAGAGGTAACCTATTTGGGCTATCTACTGAAAAGTGGGCAGTGGTGACTCACAAGGGCAAGAAAAGAAACTGTCTTCAAAATCCCGAGACCCCAGTCCCAGTGTCAGGTGAGGGAGTTTTGGGGGTCAGCCAGTTTTTGCCATCTGTGGATCCCCGGGTTTGCTGAATTGGCTAAACCCCTTTACGAGGCCATCAAAGAAAAACAGCCGTTCTTAAGGTCAGAGGAGCATTAGACCAGATAAAGACTGCCTTGTTATCAGCCCCAGCATTGGGACTCCCTGATGTCACTAAACCCTTTTATCTGTATGTAGATGAACATAACGGGGTAGTGAAAGGAGTCCTAACCCAATATTTGGGCCCGTGGAGAAGACCAGTAGCCTATCTATCAAAGAAGTTAGATCCGGTGGCAGCAGGATGGCCACCATGCCTGAGGATGGTAGCCACTACTGCCTTAATGGTAAAAGATGCAGATAAACTGACCATGGCACAGGAGCTATATGTGCCCACCCCTCACACTATTGAGGGTGTGTTAAAGCAGCTACCAGATCGATGGCTCAGCAATGCCCGACTAACCCATTACCAAGGCCTGTTACTCAACCCTTTCAGAATCAACTTTCAGATCCCCTCGGCTCTCAACCCCGCGACCCTGCTACCAGATCCGGAACTGGAAACACCATTGCATGATCGTTCAGAGATTCTGGCACAAGTCCATAGTAGTCGAGAAGACTTAAAAGACCGCCACTATGGGACACCGAACTTGTGTGGTTTACGGATGGAAGCAGCTTTGTTCACCAAGGAAAGAGGTATGCGGGCGTGGCAGTAGTGACTGAGACTGATGTAATTTGGGCCGAATGCTTGCCAGTAGGTACATTGGCCCAGAGAGCCAAGCTGCTGACCCTGATCCAAGCTCTGATGCTAGGAAAGGACAGAAAGCTGACTGTGTACACTGACAGCCATTACGCATTTGTGACGGCTCATGTACAAGGGACTATTTACAAGGAGAGGGGACTATTGACAGCTGAAGGAAAAACTATTAAGAATAAAGATGAAATCTTGGCCTTGATTACAGTTCTTTGGCTGCCTAAGAAGTTAGCCATTGTTCATTGCCCCAGACATCAAAAACCTAAAGATGCTGTGAGCCAAGGCAATAACCTAGCCAACAAAACAGCCTGGGAAGTGGCATTGCAAAGAGACTCGATAATGATGATTGATCTCCCAGACCTTGGTGCAAGAACCCTCCCAGACACTCCTATATACACCAAGGAGGACTTAAAATGGATTAACCAACTGCTGATAGCACAATGTCTAGATGGTTGGTGGAGAGACTTGAAGAGCAACATCATCTTGCCAGAGCAATTAGGGAAGCACTCACATGGGCACAAAGAAGATGCAAGATCTGGTGAGACATACGGGACTCAAAATCAAAAATGCTCATGCTAAAATAGAGCAGATTGTCAGAGATCATAAGGTGTGCCAGCTGACCAAAGCAGGGAAAAACCAGATAGGACCAGGCAGTCGGGTAAGAGGGGATAGACCAGGGACTTACTGGGAGGTAGATTGCCAGGTAGAAACCTGGCAAGTATGGGTATAAATATTTGTTAGTTTTTATAAACACCTTTTCAGGATGGGTAGAAGCCTTTCCTACAAAGTGCAAAACGGCACAGGTTAAGGGATCAGATAATGGACCAGCCTTCGTGCCTAAGGTAAGTCAGGGACTTGCAACTATTCTTGGGGTGGATTGGAAATTACATTGTGCTTATAGACCCCAAAGCTCAGGACAGTTAGAAAGAATGACTAGAACTCTAAAAGAGACCCTGACCAAATTGACCACAGAGACTGGTGGTGACTGGGTAACTCTCCTTCCCTTTGCCTTGTATAGGATACACAACTCCCCTTTTAAAATTGGTCTCACTCCTTATGAAATTGTGTTTGGAGTACCCCCCCCCCATAATTCCTAACCTGTCAGAACAGTTGCTTAGAGAAGATGATGACTCCGAACTTTTGTTCTCCCTCAGGGTCCTGCAGAGGGCCCACCTTGATGTCTGGCCTAAACTGAGGGTGCTTTACGAATCGGGCCCTCCACCCATCCCACATCACTTCTGCCCCGAGGACTGGGTCCTGGTAAAAAGACACCAACAAGAGAACTTGGAGCCATGGTGGAAAGGACCTTATGTGGTCATCTTGATGACTCCAACTGCCCTCAAAGTCGATGGCTTTGCTACCTGGATCCACCATTCTCATGCGAAGCCTGCAGACCCCATAGCAGACTTCATGGTGCCAAACAAGGACTCAGAATGGCAAGTCTCTTGCTCCAAAGACAATCCTTTAAAGCTCAAACTGAGCTGCAAAAAGACTTAATTATGAATTGGTTGTTGCATGCCTTACTTGGAAGTTATATTAGTATAGTAGTTAGTGTTAGTAACCCCCACCGTCCATATAATTTGACCTGGACTGTTAGCAATCAAGTAACGGGCAAACGTTTCCCCTTGGCCATGAAAGAGGGACCATCTCTATGGTTCCCAGACAAGCTTACTTTTAACTTGTGCCAGCTTGCTGATGGAGTATGGGGAAGAACAAAGCTTGTAGAATGCAGCTGGAGGCACTGGTATTATGCCCGGGGGAATTGTGGGGGACCAGAAGACTTTTACTGCAAAAACTGGGGTTGTGAAACCAGTACCTCAGGAAAATGGAAAGGGAAAGGAGGAGACCTCATTACGTTCACCAAACCAGGACCAGCAGGCATACCATTTAGGGGCCTACTGGTTCATCAAGGAGGAATTAGAGTGCCCCAGGAGTCCGATGCCCAAGTGGAGGTTTGGTTCACAGATAAGGGAAAACAAGCTTTGGGATGGGAATTAGGAAAACCATGGGGACTGAGGTTGTACAGATGGGGGAAACATATGATGGCATTCTTGTAACCTTTCAAGCAATGGCCACCGCTAGTTATGCTCCTTCAGCTGTGGGACCAAACACAGCTTTAAAAGCAGACCCTGACATAAAGCCTGTTGGGTCTTCGTCCATCCCATGAAAGATAGACGGGGTCCGAGAGCCCAGGAGACAATCAGACACAGTGGGGAGCCAAATCAAGCAGGTAGAAAATTCGTTTATTAACAGAGAGCAGCCCTTTTTACAAGGCAAGCACTCTACCACTGAGCCACCTTCCCAGCCCCGAGAGCAGCCCTTTTTAAAGCCAAAAAAGAGTGTGTGGCATGGCAGGGGAGGAAGAGGAACCAATCACTGTCAAGGTCACACCTTATCATGCACCTAAACTTCCACGGGCTGGTTACGCACTGAACGTAAGGTAAATTGGGCTCTGCCCACTCTACTCTCTCTCAGCGCCATCTTTGCTGCCCATGTGCTCTACAGTAAATTGGGCTCTGTTCACTCAACTCCCTCTCAGCACCATCTTTGCTGCCTGTGTTCCCCACAAAAACCCAAGGCAGACAAAAAGAAAAAGCCCCAGAATGCAGTAACTACTTCTCCTCCAACTGAGATAGACCCCCTCAGGGAAGGCATCCTCCTTCCAGAAGATTCCCTGTGGCAGCTGTTAGTCCAAACTTATGATGTGCTCAATCAGACCGGTCCTGACATTACAAAATCTTGCTGGATGTGTTATGATATGAGGCCTCCATTTTACAAGGGAATTGCAGTAGTACAGAATGTGACTAATTCTAAGACAAGCAAATCATGTAGATGGGAACAAAAAGAAGCAAAACTCACACTACAGGCAATTATAGGACAAGGGTTATGTGTGGGACAAATACCGGCTAAATTCACTCATTTATGCAATCAAACCCAAGAGTGGACCTCAAAGGAAGGGTATCTGCTACCTCCCCAAGATGCGTGGTGGGTATGCTCAACTGGCCTCACCCCCTGTGTCCATCTAGAAGTCCTAAATAGGACTAAGAGCTTTTGTGTTATAGTACATCTTATCCCACGACTGATCTACCATTCATAGGAGGACATGTTGATAAAAATGTCTGCAACAAGCTATTGGCCCCAAAGAGCTAAAAGAGAGATAATAACAGCAGTAACAATTGGAGCCCTAGTGGGCTTGGCCGGATTGGGAACTGGGGTGGTGTCTCTAATCACCCAACAGACATCTTTTTTTTTTTTTTGTCAGTCATGGAGCTTGAACTCTAGGCCTGAGTGCTGTCCCTCAGCTCTTCAGCTCAAGGCTAGTGCTCTACCACTTGAGCCATTTCTGGTTTTCTGGTGCTTTATTGGAGATAAGGGTTGCACGGACTTTCCTGCCCGGGCTGACTTTGAACCATGATCCTCAGATCTCAGCCTCCTGAGTAGCTAGGATTACAGGCATGAGCCACTGGCACCCGGCTCCAAAAGACATCTTACGCTAGCCTCTGAGCTGCCATAAATGAAGATATCAAAAATTTAGAAAGCTCCATAGCCTACCTTCAGAAGTCGCATGACCCCTTAGTGGAAGTAGTGTTACAAAAACAGGCGAGGGGCTGGACTTAATTTTCTTACAACAAGGAGGCTTGTGCGCTGCCCTGGGGGAAGAATGCTTCTTCTATGCTAATCATTCTGGAGTGGTAAAAGAATTTCTAGCTAAAGAGAGGGACTAGCAAAATGAAAAAGGGAAAGAGAACAGCAGGAAGGTTGTTTGAATTATGGTTCAATTATTCTCCTTGGATAACTACCTTAATATCCACCTTACTAGGCCCCATTATCATACTGGTGCTTGTACTCACCGTGGGGCCTTGTGTTGTAAACTGGCTAGTGAGGTTTGTTCAAGAATGCATTAACACATGCAACTAATGGTCTTAAAAGCACAATATCAACTGGTTCCCGATGAAAAACATGGTGTGTGCCCATAGGACCATGATTGGCCCTTAAGGTGTATGTCAGAAAGTGGGGAATGAAGAACCTAAAGCCTGAGTAACTTCATAGAGGCCTGAGCGATTTCATTTTAAGCTAGTAACCATCTTGTGAGGTATGAATCATGAAAATAACCATGGGCCTGACCCAGGAATGACACAAAAGGAAAAACAATTCCCAAAAACTAGGGACATTAATAATCCTTGGAAAAGCCACAGGAATTTCCCCCAGATGCATCGTCAGACACTGGGTGGCCATGTGGGACACGGTGACCCAGTAGTTGAAAAACCTAAGCAATTCCATTTTACTTAAGACCCCATCTCAGTTCTGCGACTTAAATCGTGGCCCGCTTTAGCCCCAATGCTAAGAATTTATGACAGAAAGCCATGCACAATTCTTGGAGCCATAGATGGCGTTTGCTTAAGGCAGGTGTTAGCCCCGAAGTGGTGTTGCCCCCCAGCGACTTAGGGCTAAGAGTTTTGGTTCCAAGGAAAACCATATAATTTTCTGACCAACCGGTTCTTCATGGCCCAGGGTGGGACATGCCATGCATACTGTTGGTCCAGATGTGACTCATAACTGTTTTTGGTCAAGCTATGGACCAAGGATATTTTTCTGTAAAGGTCAACCAATCATATTTGCCCAGCTTAGCTTGCTTTAAATGTTAGTCAGTCATGTAATTTCTTTTGGGTCCAGTCGTGGGGCCTGAACTCTGGGCCTGAGCGCTGTCCCTCAGCTCTTCAGCTCAAGGCTAGCGCTCTACCACTTGAGCCACAGCAGCACTTCTGGCTTTTTTTTTCTTTTTGCTTATGTGGTGCTGAGGAATCGAACCCAGGACCTCATGCATGCAAAGCAAGTGCTCTACCACGGAGCCACCTTCCCAGCCCCTCATGTAATTTCTTATGTAAAAGTTCCTTAAAGTTGTTTGTTCAATACTATAAAACCTGTGCTGATTTTATGCTCAGGGCCTCTTAGTGTCACCGGTTACCAAGTGCTCAGAGGACCAAGCTCGAGCTTGCGATAAATGACTCTTTGCTCTTTGCATTGATCATGGTCTCTGGTGGTCTGTGAGGGGGCATCCAAAAATGGGGTACTTCATAGTCAGACAATTCCCGTCAATAGCACATCAATAACAGTATTAACCAATCATGTATGCCCAGCTTAGCTTGATTTTAATATCAGCCATTCATATAATTTCTCATGTAAAAGTTCCTTAAAGTTGTTTGTTCAATACTATAAAAACTGTGCTGATTCTATGCTCGGGGCCTCTTAGCGTCACCAGTTACCGAGTGTGCGGAGGACCAAGCTCCAGCTTGCAATAGAGGACTCTTTTGTCACTTACATTGATCTTGGTCTCTGGTGGTCTTCGGGGAGTCTCTCGAGTCTGAGCACAACACTCTTGGGCCTGAAGAGATCCTCTTTGTCTCATGGGTGTCCTTTTTTTTTTTTTTGATATCAGAGCGTTGCTACACCCAGCACTATTTCTGATACACTGCGGTTAGTCTGAAACAGTATCTCTTGCTATCTAGAATGTTCCTTTATTCCCAGGGATCAGCAGGGTAAAAAGTGGAAATGACCTTGACTGGCGCTGAAAAGATATTCTTGTGTTCCCTCACTTGAGGGGAGGAGAGATTGGGGCAGTGAGAGAAGAAAGAGAATAAAAAGAAAAAAAGAATGGTTAAAACTTGTGTTGGTAGGCTGTTGCTGGTGGTTCAGGCCTGTAATCCTACTTACTCAGGAGGCTGAGATCTGAGGAGCATAGTTCAAAGCTAGCGTGAGGCACTGACGTCTGTGAGACTCTTATCTCCAATTAACCACCAGAAAACCAGAAGTGGTGTTGCGGCTCAAGTAGTAGAGTGCTCGCTTTGAGCTGAAGAGCACAGGGACAAAACCCAGGCCCACAGTTCAAGCCCTGTGACTGGACAAAAAAACAACAACAACAAACAAAAGCCCAAAAACTTTGTTTTGGGTTTGGGCATGTGGCTTAGTGGGAAAGTGCTTGACTAGCATGCATGAAGCCCTGGGTTTGATTCCTCGGTACCACATAAGCAAGCAGAAAAAGCCAGAATTGGTGTTGTGACTCAAGTGGTAGAGTACTAGTCTTGAGCAAAAGAAGCTCAGGGACAGCACGCAGGCCCAGAGTTCAGGCCCCACACTGACCAAAAAAAAAAAAAAAGACAAGTCATTTAAGGCAGAACCTCTTTGTAGAGAGAAACTCCAGGTTAAACAAGTTAAACATAAACTTATTGAAATGTAAATATCAGCAGAATTCAGGAAAAGTCTGGAAACCCAGAAGATGCTTTGGTTTTAGACTTAGTAAACAATAAGTTTATGATAATATGTTTGAAATGTATTTTGTCTAGGATGTGTGAAATGTGTTTGAAATGTATTTTTGTGAATAGGGAGCTTGGGATTGTAAGGTCCATTCCTGGATGGCGGACAGACCCTGCCCAGTACCTGCATTACCTAGGCAACTGGGACACCTGGAAGAGGTCACATCTGGATCTGATGTGGCCATACCTTTCTCCCACCTGGTCCCACCTCCCTTTACCTGGCCACACCTTTCCCCACCCATACCCTAGATAAGGCCTAGCCCAGGCCAAGACGCTCTTTCTCAGCACTTTCCTTCTCAGCTTTTAGCTCTTTTCCCCAGCTCTCATTCTTTCCCAGCTCTTTCCCAGGTTTTTTCCAGGCCTTTCTCAGCCATGTGGAGGGCCAACGTGGCCTGGTACCAGCCAGAACAATTAATAAACCTACCCCTTACCTGAATACCATGTGCATGGTGCTGTTCTTATTTGTCTCCCTCTTTTTAAATACCTAACATAAATGGTGCTGAAACCCGGGAAGGGCTTAACGTCAGTGTTAGGTCCGCTCCTGGATGGCTAGCAGACTCCACCCTCCTCGCAGCAAAGTCTCCACCCAGTACCTGCGTTACCTAGGCAACTGGGACACCTGGAAGAGGTCACATCTGCATCTGCTGAGGTCACATCTGAATTTGATGTGGCCACACCTTTCCCCGCCCATACCCTAGATAAGGGCTAGCCCAGGCCCAGACTCTCTCTTCCTCTCTCTGTTCGTTTCTAGCTCTCGCTCCCTTTTCTAGTTCTTTTCTCTCTCTTTACTTTCTTTCCTCTTTCCTTTCCTAGCCACGTGGAGTGCCAACCTTGCCTGGTCCCAGCAGGTCTACCGGATAAACCTACCCCTTACCTGAATACCACGTGAGTGCTACTGTTCTTACCCCTCTTTCTGCTCTTTTCTAGCTCTTTCCTCTCTCTTTCCCCTCTTTCCCAGCTCTCTCTCATTCCCAGGCCTTTCCCAGCCACGTGGAGTGCCAACCTTGCCTGGTCCCATCAGGTCTATTGAATAAACCTACCCCCTTACCTGAATACCATGTGCGTGCTGGGGCAGTTCTTACTCAGAAACCTCTTTTTAAAAACCTAACAGTCAGGATAGGTGGGATTCCTCTCTTTTTTTTCTTTTTTTCCTTTTTCTGTTTGTTTTTCCCTTTTTGCTCTGAGGAATACCCACAGTCCTGACGGCCTTTTGCCAACCCATCTGTCTGCTGCAGACACAGTGCATCAATTCCATTGCTGGCACCAGGCCACATCGGCCCTCCACGCAGCTGGGAAAGAGCTGGGAAAAAGAGAGAGCTGGGAAAGAGAGAGAGAAAGAGAGAATGCTGGGGAAAAGAACTCAGAGAGCTGAGAAAGAACGTCTGGGCCTGAGCTAGGCCTTATCTAGGGTATGGGTGGGGAAAGGTGTGGCCAGGTAAAGGGAGGTGGGACCAGGTGGGAGAAAGGTATGGCCACATCAGATCCAGATGTGACCTCAGTGGATACGGATGTGACCTCTTTCAGGTGTCCCAGTTGCCTAGGTAATGCAGGTACTGGGCGGGATCTGTCCACCATCCTGGAATGGACCTTACAGGGATGTGTTTTGCTAAACATCAGTTAAACCCTGGAAAATTGCTATTTGTGATTATTGTTTCTGTCACATATACTGCCAACTGCAGTATAAGCCATGCTGTGAGAGAGCTTGATCACTATGCTTCACTATCTGATTGATGAGTGGGGTAGAGTCGCCTCTGGGCTAATAAAGACTCCTTGCCTTTTGGTGTTGTTGTTGTCATCATCAGTTGTGGGGCCTGAACTCTGGGCTTGGGTGCTGTCCCTCAGCTCTTCAGCTCAAGGCTACCCCTTGAGCCACAGTGCCACTTCTGGCTTTTTTCTGCTTATGCGGTGCTGAGGATTCGAACCCAGGGCCTCAGGCATGCAAGGCAAACGCTCTACCACTGAGCCACCTTCCCAGCCCTATTTTTTTTTTAATAAGTTCTTGAGGCAGATTAAATTGGGGCTTGAAGGACTAGGACAAGATCAGGAGCTGCTAATAAACACTTTTAACAGTTACTTGAGCCTAGCACTGGTGGCTCATGCCAGTAATCCTAGCTACTCAGGAGGCTGAGAGCTGAGGATCACAGCAGGGAAGACTGTGAGACTCTTTATCTCCAATTAATCGCCCGAAAACCAGAAGTGGTACTGTGATTCAAAGTAGGAGGGCACTAGCCTTGAGGTCAGGGATAGCACCGTGGCCCAGAGTTCAGCACCCCTCCACCACCACCAACAAAAGGAAGTTGAAGTATCTTGCTTCTAATTAGATATCACTGCTGGCCATACTCTTAACTTTATACTAATGTGTTGCTTAGAGCTTTGCATGAGCACATTTAGGTGATTATCTTGAGAAAAACATTTGGAAAGGTTCAAATACACCTTAATAAAAGAAAAGAAAGAAAAAAAAAGAAAAGAAGGCTGGGCACCGGTGGCTCACACCTATAATCCTAGCTACTCAGGAGCCTGAGATCTGAAGATCTCGGTTCAAAGTCAGCCCAGGCAGGAAAGACTCCAATAGACCACCAGAAAACTGGTCTTGGCAGTGCAGCTCAAGTGGTAGAGCGCTAGCCTTCAGCTGAAGAGCTGAGGGACAGAGTCCAGGCCCAGAGTTCAAGCCCCATGGCCAACAAAAAATAAATAAAAATGAAAAAAGAAAATATCCTAACAATTTTCTTTCTGTCTGAACTTCTTCTAAATGAAAGTACCTTGTAGCCAGACAGCAGAGGCTTACACCTGTGATCCTAGCTACTCAGGAGGCTGAGATCTGAGGATTGAAGATTGATGTCTGTCTGAAGCCAATGTGGGCAAACAAATCTAAGAAAATTTTATATTCAATTAACCAGCAAAAAGCCAGAAATGATGGTGTGGCTCAAGTGGTAGACACTAGATTTGAATGAAAAAACTAAGCAAGAATAAGAGGCCCTGAGTTAAAGCCCCAGGATTGCACAGTAAGTCAGGTGCTGGTAACTCATGCGTGAAATCCTAGTTACTTAGGAGGATGAGATCTAAGGATCAAGATTCAAAGCCAGGCCAGGCAGTAAAGTCTTTGAGACTTTTTGTTATTGTTGGTTGTGGGGCTTGAACTCTGGGCCTGGGTGCTATACTTCAGCTATTCAGCTCAAGGTGAGTGCTCCAACACTTAAGCCACAGCACCACTTCCAGTTTTCTAATGGTTTATTGGAGATAAGAGTCTCGTGGAGGGCTGGGAAGGTGGCTCAGTGGTAGAGTGCTTGCCTTGCATGCATGAGGCCCTGGGTTCAATTCCTCAGCACCACATAAGCAAAAAGAAAAAAGC
>NW_012267383.1:775710-787728 GCF_000151885.1 Dipodomys ordii
CCACTTCTGGCTTTTTTCTTTTTGCTTATGTGGTGCTGAGGAATCGAACCCAGGGCCTCAGGCATGCAAGGCAAGCGCTCTACTACTGAGCCACCTTCCTAGCCCAAATCTATCTTTTCTTAATAGGCATTATTCGCTGTTTTCATTCATTATTTAACAAGACATAGGAAGGCTCTATTTATTAAATCAGTGTAAGCCATAAAAGATTTTTCTGCCTACTACTTAGCACACCTCAATTCTCTGAGCTACATGGCGAATTGAACACCTAACTTCAGTCCTCTTGGGTGTTAGGTAAATTAAATCAGCTGCCAAGGAAAGAGAGAGCAGCACTCAGTATTCAGGCAGGAAAAAGTTTATTTTTGAGCTACAGACTGCCTCAGGTCAAGTAGGAAGCCCATTCAGCTGAGAAAAAGGGTTGAACTACACCCTGGGCAGGAACCTCATAAGGCCAGAGGTGGGAAGAAGATGTGGCCATACCAGAAACAGATGTGACCTCAGAGAGGGGGGAGATGACTGCCTCCAGGTGTACCAGTTACCTAGGTGATGCAGGTACTGGGAGAGACTTAGCCAAAAGGAGGGAGGAGTCTGCCCTGCTTCCAAGGAGGACCTTACATTAATTAATCAAAGCCAGCCCCGCAGGAAAGTCCTTGAGACTCTTATCTCCAATTAACCACCAGAAAACAGGAAGTGGCTCTGTGACTCAAGTGGTAGAGCGCTGGCCTTAAGCTGAAGAGCTCAGACAGGACCCAGGCCCAGAGTTCAAGCCCCATGACTGATCAAAAACATAAAAAGAGGGGCCAAATATTAAAGGTAGAACCACTCTATAGAGAGAAACTCCAGGTCAAATGGCCAGTAGTCAGCCAAGGCCTTTTCCAACCTTGCTAAAAAGCAAAAGAACATCTCTCACTCATATTTACCAAGCTGGCAGCTTTGCAGTTTACCACAAACTTTCCTGAAGACCACTGACAACCTTGAGGCTTATCATCAGCTGTACTGAGTTATTGTATTAGTCAGAAGCTTATAATAAAAATCATTTCTGCAATAGAGACTACCCCTACCCAAGGTTATGTTTTGACTTTTGTAATCCAAGAAAATGTATCAATAGTATCAATAGCATTGATAGTATCTGTCATGCTGACTAAGTCAAGATTATGTTTTGTCTATGCTTTTTGTGACTCAAGGCTATGTTTGGCTTCTGTAACCTTGCTTGCTAGCTTTGGCAAATATCACCTACATGTAACCCCTTTCTATAAAAATCCTCCATGAAAAGCAAACGAGGCTGTTCTCCAAAGCTCTGGGAGCTGGAGACAGCTGCCACATGGCTAATAAAAGGCTTCCAGCCAGTTTGACTGAGTGCTGGTGACTCCTTTCACCAATCATGGGTTCAAGTCCCACTGGCCCCAGGAAATTAGGATATTTCAAGACACTCCAAAAATCTGGAAGTGGAGCTGTGGCTCAAGTGGTAGAGTGCTATCCTTTTTTTTTGTTGTTGTTGATCATGAGGCCTGAACTCTGAGCCTGGGTGCTGTCCATCAGCTCTTCAGCTCAAGGCTAGCGCACTACCACTTGAGTCACAGCGCCACTTCCAGCTTTTTCTGCTTATGTGGTGCTGAGGAATCAAACCCAAGGCCTCATGCATGCAAGGCAACACTCTACCACTGAGCCACCTTCCAAGCCCCTAGAGTGCTATCCTTGAACAACAACAAAAAAGTTCAAGACAGCACCCAGGCCCTGAGTTCAAGTCCCAGGACCTGGGGGGCAGGTCAGGACGGAAACCCTGAATATGAAGATCAGCTGGTCTCTGAGAATTGTTTCCTTTAGTTACTTTTCTAGAGATAAAGAAAAAGCAGCCAGGGACAGGTGGTTCATGCCTGTAATCCTAGCTACTCAGGCTGAGAGCTGAAGATCAAGGTTAAAAGCCATTATATCCAACCTGGTGGTGGGTTCGAGCCAACTTCACACTCTTCGAGAAGTGCCAGGTGAATGGTGCCAAGGCACATCTACTCTGGCTTTCCTGCAGGAGGCCCTGCCCGTGGGTGCCCAGCCACGACTCCACTGCGCTCATGACAGACTGCAAGGTAACCATCAGCTGGCCTGCGTGCCACAACGATCTAGCCGGGAACTTTGAGAAGCTCCTGACGGTGTGCCCATGCAGGGCGCCCCAGCGAGGGGGTGCGGCCCAGGGGCCCACCTGTGCCTGACGCACCCCCCGGGCCACGCTGGGCAGACACGAGCGTTTCTTCTAATCTTCATGGAGGAACATTGGATTTCCAGGAAAATCCCCTGAGAAGGGAGCTGGTCCTGTCAGTTCTCTCTGCCTCTCTGCCAGGATCTAGGCAGCTTTCCTTACTAATAAAGTGGCCGAGGCTGGGAGTGTGGCTTAGTGGTAGAGTGCTAGCCTTGAGCAAAAGAAGCTCAGGGGCAGAAAGCTAGCATGGAAACCAATTTCTCCACTTTGGAAGTGTTAAATTTTGTTGCTTTGCTTTGCTTTGCCTTTTTCACACTGTGTTAGTCGTACTTTATTTAAAAAAACAACAACAACAATTACAAAGCTGGTGCTGGTGGCTCATGCCTGCAATCTTAACTACTCAGAAGGCTGAGAGATCTAAGGATCACAGTTCAAAGCTAGCCCGAGCAGGAAAGTCCATGAGACTCTTATCTCCAATAAACCACCAGGAAACAGAAAGTGGCGCTGTGGCTCAAGTGGTAGCATGCTGGCCTTGAGCTGAAGAGCTGAGGGACAGCGCCCAGGCCCAGAGTTCAAGCCCTACAATTGACAAAAAAAAAAAAAGCCTCTGGTGTCATAATTGAGGCGTTTATTCAACTTAGAGAAACAAGTTATGCATGCTTACTTAGACTTGTTCCTGACCCAAGTCATTTTAAATAGTGTTTATTATAGTTCTGATGCATCTTGGGTATTCTATAAGGGGAAGAGAGTTAGGAGAAAGCCATCCTTGTGGGATGGCTTCCCTTTCTGTCTTTGCCGGTTCTGTCTACTAAGAATTTTCACTTCCTCATCTATGTTAGAGATATTCTCTCAGATGTTTTCACTTTCATTTCCTAGAAGATACTTTGGTACGGGGTCTACACTAAACTTTTGTTTGTGTGTGTGCCAGTCCTAGGGCTTGAACTCAGGGTCCAGGCGTTGTCCTTGACCATTTTTGCTCAAGGATAATACTCAACCACTTGAGCCACAGTTTCACTTGCAGCTTTATAGTGGTTAATTGGAGGTAAGTATCTCATGTACTTCCTGGCTGGGCTGGCTTTAAACCATGATCCTCAGATCTTAGCCTCCTGAGTGGCTAGGATTACAGGCATGAGCAACTAGGCACTGGCCTGGCCACACTTAACATTTTAACATCAGGAATCTCTTCTTCCCTCTTTCTTTTGCAGATTGTATACTGTTAGGCTATCTGTTAAGTCGTTCCCAGAAAACAAGCTTCGTAGCATTACATCTCCCAATTATTAACACCCAAATTCCTGCTTGCCCCTAAACAATTAGATTAAAAATTGCCACGTAATACTTTTGTGGTCTCTTTCATGAGTGATCACATTCACCTCCTCAAAGTATTTGTGTGTGTATGTGTTCTAAGCTTGTTTCTCACTGCATTTGTTTTAATCTTTGAAATGATGGAACTCCAACCGTATCTGTGATGTAAATCATCATGGCAGCTCTAGGCTCAGTTCTTACACTGCCACAGCAGTGTGAGATTGGCCCTGGGCCATCTTCGAAAATGTGGTCCTGAGGATGTTCTCTATGAATTTTTTTTAAATATGTGTACTACTCCAGGACTTAATCTCAGGGCCTGGGTGCTGCCCTGTCCCTGAGCCTCTTTGTATTCAAGGCTAATGCTCTACCACTTGAACCACAGCAGTACTTTCTGCTTTTTCTAAGTAGTTTATTGGAGATAAGAGTCTCATGGACTTTCCTGCTTGGGCTGGCTTTGAACCTTGATCTTCAAATCCCAGCCTCCTAAGTAGCTAGGATTATAGGCATGAGCCACCAGGGCCCAGCACCAACTTTTTTCTTCTGTTAGTCTTGGGGCTTGAACTCAGGGCTTGGGCGCTGTTCCTGAGCTTTTGTGCTCAAGGCTAGTCTAGCTCCACCTCCAACCTTTTGGTGGTTAATTGTAAATAAGTGTCTCCAGGACTTTCCTTGCTAGGCTGACTTCAAATGGTGATCCTCAGATCTCAATCTCCTGAATAGTTTGCATTACAGGCATGAGCCAGCAGCGCCCTTTCACCAACTTCTTAAAGACGGGTTATATCAAGTCAGGGACAGATATATCAAAGTGGTAGAGTGCTAGCCTTGAGCAAAAGAGCTAAGGGACACAGGTCAGAGGTCAGATGTCATAATTAAGGAACTAAGGTAACTCCAGTTTGAGCTGACATCATTCCATTTTTAGCTGACACCACCATCTTGTGACAGGCAGTCCCCAAAATAACCTGGGGGGGGGAAACAATTCACAGAAAGACCGAAGAAGTTCCAGCCAAACAAATAAGCCCCACATATCCCCTAGCAACAGCCAATCAGGAGAAAATAGACAAACTGCCCGAATGCCAGAGATCCCGGAGACAGGACAGTATGGTTTTGCAGGGCTTGAACCGTTAGTGTGGACCAATGGTACAATTTCTGAAAATATCAACCAACCATGTCACTGCTTGTGTGGAAATCCCCTAAACTTGTTTAATACTATAAAAGCTGTGCTGACTTTTGAAAGACCCCAGACTCACTGGGATACTTTCTCAATGGGAGGGCACCCCAGAAACCAAGACTCCAAACCAGCAGATGCAACAAGCAAGAGGAATTTATTTGGCGTTTGCGCAAACGGACTCTCTGCCCCGGGCAGTCAAAGAGCCTCGAGCAGCGGTTACAGGCACTTTTAAAGACAAAAACCACAGGATTAGCATAAGACACTCTTAGTAAAACAATTGGCTCATGGTTGGTCTAAGGGAGGGGTTTACATGGTTACAGGCCTATGATTGGTTGACATTTGGCTTAGCTTGTGGTCTTGCCAGGTGGTCGTTGTCAAGGTCCATCCTGGGGATTGTTGAACTAAACTGGAACTGAAAAACATAAACTAAAACTGAAAAACATGTACTATCTATAACCGTCGACCTTGTCCTGGAGTGGGCCGACATCCGAATGTCTGGGCCTTGAGATTTTGCCCAGTTTTATTTCCCAAGGAAGGGGGGGAGGTCTGAATGCAAGCACATTTACAGAAGCAAAATCAGCAGTTAGCAAGTTAGTAATGGTAATGTTAAAGTGAGGTTTATAATTTTTAATCTTTCAACTTTATGCTCAGGCCTCTTAGCGTCACCGGTTGCCAAGTGTGCGAAGGACCAAGCTCGAGCTTGCAAATAAATGACTCTTGCTGTTTGCATTGGTCATGGTCTCTGGTGGTCTTTTGGGGGTCCCAAGTCCGTGTACAACAATAACTCTTCTAATCACTGCATTTACAATAGCCAGAGAAATACTGCTACAGGGTCCCTTGTGCTCAGTGTCCCCCAGGTGACCCACTGAAATCTAGAAGGATGAATTTACATGTATGAGTTAGGTCCAGGTGTCCTTGCGCTGAAGCCTAGACCAGGGCCTTGATTTACTAACACTCTGACTTACCTTTTCTTTGACCAAATGTAAACCATTTGGCTGTGGGAGACCAGGGCTTGGAGCTGACCCTGAGTTACTTCTTCCCTGCCTCAGGCTATGACTCTTTTGCTCACCGTTTGTCCCACCATTAATTTCTTTTTGTTTTGTTGGTGGTGGTGGTGGTTGTGGGGCTTGAAATCATGGCCTGGGCACTGTCCTTGAGCTCTTTCACTCAAGGCTAATGCTCTACCATTTTGAGTCACAGCAACACTCTCAGTTTTTTGGTGCTGAATTGGAGATAAAAGCCTCAACCTCCTGGGTGGCCACCAGAGGTCAAAGTGTAGAAGGACTTCAAAATATACATCTGGGAATGCCTGTGGGAGAGGTCAGCAAAGGAAGGAGAAAAATCTCTGCTGCTCAATCTAAATGAATCTTTTTTAGTTACAGAAAAGGAAGGATCTTGGATGCTTGCCTTTTAGGATAAGAAATATCTTGATCTGCTGGGAAGGTGGCTCAGTGGTAGAGCACTTGCCTCACATGCATGAGGCCCTGGGTTCAATTCCTCAGCACCACATAACCAAAAAGGGAAAAAAAAGCCGGAAGTGAGGTGCTGTGGCTCAAGTGGTAGAGCGCTAGCCTTGAGCTGAAGAGCTGAGGGACAGCGCCAGGCCCAGAGTTTAGGCCCCACAACTGGAACAAAAAAAAAAAAAGTCCAATTTTGCCGGGCGCTGGTGGCTCACCCCTGTAATCCTAGCTACTCAGGAGGCTGAGATCTGAGAATCGCGGTTCAAAGCCAGCCCAGGCAGGAGAGACCATGAGACTCCTATCTCCAATAAACCACCAGAAAACCGGAAGTGGTGCTGTAGCTCAAGTGGTAGAGCGCTAGCCTTGAGCTGAAGAGCTGAGGGACAGCACCCAGGCCCAGAGTTCAAGCCCCACGGCCGACAAAAAAAAGAAATATCTTGATCTCTCTAGTATGACTTAATGCCAATCTCTCTGAGGATTTCCACCTCAGCAACGAGTAACCTTACTGGGCAAAGTCTAAATGTTTTCTGTTAGTAGGCTGAGAGAGGATGCTGGAATGTGAGATAAGACTCCAGGTAAGTTTTGCTTTGTTTTGTTTTTTTCCCTGTCCTGGGGCTGGAACTCTGGGTCCATTTGCCATTCCAGAGTTTTTGTGGTCATGTAAGGTCTATACAGCAACACCTCCCTACCTTTTGGCTAAGTTTCCATCCAGTATCTATTAAGTAACTGACACATGTGGAAGCAGTCACCTTCCCCTCCTGCTAGGTCACAACCTGCGCCACTTCTGGTCACATGCCTCCCATCTGACCTTAGGAGGGTCCCAGACCCTGAGGTCACTTCGGGATCTAGTGTGGCCACACCTTTCCCCCACCTGGCCATGCCTCTTCCTGTCCCTGGCCTAGATAAATCCTGGCCAGGGGTCGGTCACCACATCCTTTTCAGCCATGCTTCTCCACCATGCATGGCGGGGCAGCAGTTCGGTAAATAAATTCTTTTCCTGCCTGAATAGCGCGTGGTATTCTCTTCATCCGACTACCTAATGAAACCTACCAATTTAATATACCGTACATCAAGGAAAGTGCTCTACCACTTGAGTCACAGCTCTACTTCCAGCTTTTTTTTGTTTTATTTTTATTTGCTTTTGTTTTTGGTCAGTCTTGGGGCTTGAACTCTGGGCTTGGATGCTATCCCTCAGCTCTTCAGCTCAAGGAGAGCGCTCTACCACTTGAGCCACAGCACCACTTTCTACTTCCAGCTTTTTTTGTTTGGTTAATTGGAAATAAGTCTCACAAACAGGGTGCTTGTGGCTCACGCCTATAATCCTAGCTACTCAGGAGGCTTAAGAGCTGAGGATTGTGGTTCAAAGCCAGCCCGAACAGAAAGGCCTGTTGAGAAGCGTGATCTATAACCAGATAGACCATTTTGTATTTTCTTTAACTTGCCTTTCTGCTTCGGTACACATGCTTGCTAAACCTTGAAGAATGCAGCTGCTATTCTACCTGCCCTCAAGCCCCCGACACTCCTGGATCTGGAGCTGAAATTAACGACCCTCTGGCAGGGAGTACATAACAAAATACACATTCCAGACAACCCCCCACACACATCCGGGCCGGGGATCAGAGAGAGTGGCCATTTGGCAACCACTTCCCCTAAGTCACCCTAGAAGTACCGTCCAATTAGTTCAGAGCACAACAGTCCGCTAGCCCGACCAATTATTAGCCCCAGCCCTTTTCCCGCTTTGTATTGCGCCAATCATCCGCTAGAATTATGATTTAAATTTCCCGCGTGGTGTATTGATTCGTTGCCAATACATACTGAGGCCTTACCCCTACCAAAGAACATATATCAACTCTGGACAATGAAGGCTACTCGGCAGCTGACAGGCATTGGCACCCATCTTCCAGTTCTGCTCGCCCATCTGTCATGTGGCGAGACCCCCTTACAGGCAAATGGAAGGGCCCAGATCCTGTTCTTATCTGGGGGCGAGGTTCAGCCTGTATTTTAGATCTAGAACAAGTGGCTCCAAGGTGGCTGCCAGAACACTTGATAAAACAGGTGAATGGCTTACCACAACCCTGGGGAAACCTTCCCCCTGAGGATGATTCCTTTTCTCTTACAGATGCAGCTAGAACTCCAGACCTGGACCTTCCTGTTTGAATTTATTAAATAACAGATTAATCTCTTGGCTTCTAAGCCCATACAGGTTCATCACCATCGCCTTGATATGGCAGACCAAGGCATTGAGATCTAGGATTTACCCCAGGCTTTTAATTAGTGTTTTGCCATGAGCTTGTTCCAGTGGGAACCCCCCCTTCTTTTTTATTATTTAGAAAGCCCTTCTCCTTATTCATAACTCCTGACCATTCAACAGGCAAGACCTATTGCCATAAGGGATAGGTTCGCCCCTCCTCCTATAGGCCCCTCCGCTTGGGGGAGGATGCACCTATGGGAGGAAGAAAAAATGTTCAAATCAAGGGTGCAGGTAAGACTGCAGGGGGGTTGATCCGCGAGATCCCAAAACCCAAGATCCCTGAGTGGCAAGCTCTGGTGCATGACGGTTGGCATGCATACCCACAAGCTGTCTCCTCAAAAAACATGCCAAGGCCTGTAAAATTCCACTCCCTGAGTGAGGACGCTCACTCCGGAGAAAAACCCTGGGCCCTTAGAGGAACAGAGCCTCTGTCACTCCCTTAAAAAGAGCAGCCAACAATTGATGGTCAATTTTCTAAATAAGAAAGGGGGAGATGTCGGGAGCCAAAAGTTGAGTCTCTCAACATAATAGGCTTGACTATCTCACTGGAACATCTTGAGGCTGAGTTTACAGAATCCTACCCTCATCCTGCCCTAAGTAAACATCCTGCAACTGCTAATGACCACCCTTTCCCCCTGCCCTAAGCAAACATCCTGCACTGCTATGGCCAATGAAAAATCTTCCTTAATGGCCAATGAAAAAGCTTCCTTATTCCAAGCATATAAATACCCCTGTGTGAAAAATAAAAATTTGCAGCTTGATCAGAATCCCTGTCTTGCTGTCATTCTTCGTGTCTCTTGTCCCTTCATTCCTTCTCGCTTAGGTTCACTGCCCTCGTTGACGTCCTGTGGGTCGGGACACTTAGTAATAGCCTTCAGCTGATGACAGGAAAGTACCTAAACTCCAGATGTTCATAAGATAGCACAGTTAACATTCTTGCGATTTGGCCCATGTTCCCTAGCCAATGAGAATGTGACAAGACTTGCTTGCTATATGTTAACCAATCATGTAACTGACAAACTAAGTGTTAGGTTTTTACAAAGAGGTGATCGAGTAAGAACAGCACCACACATGTGGTATTCAGGTAAGGGGTAGGTTATTCATCATTCCGGCTGGCACCAGGCCATCTTGGTCCTCCACGTGGTGGGGAAAGGCCTAGGAAAGAGAGAGAGAGAGAGCTGGAAAAGAGAAAAGAGCTAGAAAAGAGCTAGGAAAGAAGATAAGAGAAGGAAAGAGCTGAGAAAGACTGGGTGGAGACTTTGCTGCGAGGAGGGTGGAGTCTGCTCGCCATCCAGGAGCAGACCTTACATTCCAGCCTTTTAATAATCATGAAATAGGGCACGGATTCTCCCTGGCTACTTCCTGCTGACAAGGGGCATTGACATTAGGGGTTAAAGGCTGGAATTTGGCCCCTTCCCAGAGAAGGCAGCAAGCAGCAGCTGTCCCTTGGTGGCGTTGAGTCCTTAGATGAAGTCTGGAGAAGTCTCATGAGCATTGAAGGGCTGGAAAAAAATACTGGAGAGCAAATAAGAACTTGGGGCTGAAAATGTTGGTAGAAATGTCCCTAGCTACTTCTGACATCTGGCGACTAGGTAGAAAAGTCAGATGACAAAAGCAAGAATATAAATTCCTATTCAGTTAATAGGTAGACAGGTATAGACATTGGATGGGCAGGCTTCTTCTACTGACCTCCCGGCTCTGGTTAATTTTGAAAGGGCAGGCACAAAGTAGCTGATGTGACATCATCTCCTCTTACTCCTGTCATGTTCCCTTCTTCGCCAGACTGGCTGAATCTAGGTGCTCATTGCTGGGATGGCTTGTCCCAGTTGATATTCAAGGAGGATTGAACTCAAGGCCTGGAAACCCTGAACAAATAAATCAAGCCTACATTGGCTAGCCTTTGAGAGGGAACCTAGAGGGGGTCCCTGGTGCCCTATGAAAACCCTGCTAAAAGAAAGGTCAGGGCTCTGACTCACTGCGCGAGTGATGGTTGTGAGTCCAAGCTTGAGCTTGCAACAAATGACTATGCTTACACCAGTCAGCTCCTTGGTGGTCTTGAAAGATTAAAAATTAGAGTTACATTTTACAATTGCTAACTGCTGATTTTGCTTTTGTAAACTTGCTCGCCCTAGCAC
The DNA here is from genome assembly GCF_000151885.1 of Dipodomys ordii. Classification (NCBI taxonomy): domain Eukaryota; kingdom Metazoa; phylum Chordata; class Mammalia; order Rodentia; family Heteromyidae; genus Dipodomys; species Dipodomys ordii. The sequence continues at coordinate 786,212 of NW_012267383.1, forward strand.
TAACCCCCCATTTTCTGGAAATAAGGAATTGAGTAAAGAGTCTTGGAGCCCAGATGCCGGCCCCGGGACAAGGTCTGTGGTCATAAATAAAAAACTAACAAGTAAATTCCCCAAGTGGTCAAATGGGACCCAAGATAAGGAACAAAGAATATGTTCCTCCGCATTCCTGTGTAAAAAATTCTTGGTTTAGGGGGCTCAAGATAAGGACCATCTGGTGAGCCCAACAAATTAGGCCAAATGTTAATTAATCACAAGTGTGTAACTCCGTAAACTCCCTAACCCTTATCTCCCAGAGTGACTATCTCTGTTTGATCATCCGCGCCAATTGTTTTATTACAAAGAGTGTTATAAACTTCCCGGTGTAGTAAACTGAGCCAATCCTGGGAAACCTGGGGTCTTATGCTAATCCTATGGCTTTTGTCTTTAAAAGTGCCTGTAACCGCTGCTGCTCGGGGCTTCCTGTCTTCCCTGGACGAGAGCCCGTTTGCGCAAACGTGAAATAAACTCCTCTTGCTTATTGCAGCTGCTGGCTTGAAGTCTTGGTTCTTGGGGTGCCCTCCCATTGAAGAAAGCATCCCAGTGAGTCTGGAGTCTTTCAGTCTTTGGGGCAACAAATGACTCTGCTTGCATCAGTCGGCTCCTTGGTGGTCTTTGGGGATCCTACTCCGGGCATAACAGAACTCAGGGCCTGGGTGCTGTCCCTGAACTTCTTTTTCTCAAGGCTAGCATTCTATCACTTAAGCCACAACACCACTTCCGACTTTTCCTGTGTATGTGTTACTGAGTAATCCAACCCAGGGCTTCATGCATGTTTGGCAAACACTCCACCACTAAGCCACAACCCCAGCCCTAGGAGCTAGAATAATATGGAAGGATTTTCCATCTAGGGAAATAAGCCCCAGAAGGGGGAAGGGGGGTACATCTTAAAACCATTTAGGAAGATAATCAAGGATGAGCATTTTCCGTAGCAAAAGCTCTCCTGCGGCTAAACAGCATGATATATATTCTCTGAAGCACAGCTTTCCTAGCCCTCCTGGAGCTGAACATCTGCAATTCAAAGAATGACTTGTCTCACCTCTAGGCCTTTAAAGGTGGGTAAAGATCCCTCATCACCCAGCTAGGCTCCAGGATGGCTGTGAAAACAAGGCAATGCTCCTTAGACCTGGTCTTCTTTCACTCAAGGGGGCTGAATCTGATGATCATAGCCCAAAGCCAGGTTGGGCGCACAAAGCTGAAAGATTTATCTGCAATGAACTAGCAAAAAGCTGGAGGTGGAAGTATGGCTCAAGTGATAGAGCAGAAAAACAAAGCCCTGAGTTCAAGATTCAGTACCTGCCCTCCCCCAAAAATAGTAAAAAGAAAAACCACCTTTGCAACTTAAAAGCACACATGTATGTTCTTGGAGAAATCTAAGAGCCCTGGTGAGGTCCAGCTGAGTGATTATGGTTCCAAGCAGATCAGGAGGGTTGCAATCAAAATGTCTGCTAGGGGCTGGGAAGGTGGCTCAGTGGTAGAGT
>NW_012267383.1:788023-804677 GCF_000151885.1 Dipodomys ordii
TGTCCCTCAGCTCTTCAGCTCAAGGCAAGTGCTCTACCACTTGAGCTACAGCGCCACTTCTGGTTTTCTGGTGGTTTATTGGAGATAGGAGTCTCACGTTCTTTCCTGCCCGGGTTGGCTTTGAACTGTGATACTCAGATCTCAGCCTCCTGAGTAGCTAGGATTACAGGCATGAGCCACTGGCACCTGGGTGAGTTTTTTGTTTTTGTTTTTAATTTGTTTTTCTTGTGCTGGTCCTGGGGCTTGAACTCAAGGCCGGGGCACTGTCCCTGAGCTTCTTTTTAAGACTAGTGATCTACCACTTGAGCCACAGCTCAATATCTGGCTTTTTGGTAGTTTATTGGAGATGAGTCTCAAGGACTTTTCTGCTAAAGCTGGCTTTGAACTTCAATCCTCAGATCTCAGCCTCCTAAGCAGCCAGTATTTCAGGCATAAGCCACTGGAGCCTGGAAAGTGAGAACTTTTTACTGATAAGCATGCTGTCTATTTTCCCTGTGTCACCCATTATTCTGATAACCAAGTGTAAATAAAGTGGGAGCCTGACTTTTTGGTAAGGAGAGACAGTTTGGGTTAGGATAAAAATCAAGCAGACCATAGAATTCCCAGCTCCTACAAATGTATTTCCTGCAAATATATCCACCAACTCAGATAAAATAAAGGGCAAGGAGTCTTTGTTAGTGGTAGCGAATATGCCCCCCTTGTCAGACAGGGAAGCATAGCAGTCAGGCTCTGTCACAGCATGGCTTATATAGGAAAGAGATCATGTGCAGGTGGCAGTATACTGACAAGAGCTACATGTAGGTAGTGATGTACCTGACAGAAATAGTCAATAATCATAAATAACAAATTCCAGTAAACAAGGCAAAATCAGAAGCAAAGACCATATTCCAGATTTTTCCTTTGTTAGGGGTTTAACTGATATTTACCAACACATACTCCAAGCTTTCTATTTACAACACATCCTATTTACCAAAAACATATTTCACACCTCCCAAGGTTCCTATTTACCAATTCTAAAGCCAAATTACCTTCTGGATTCCTAGGCTTTTCCTGAATTCCGCTACATTCCAGTAACCTGATGTTTAACTTGTTTATTATTTCATACTTTACTTTGGGTCTTTACCTCTAGAATTTCCCTTTATTGCTTTGCTCCATTTTAACAATCAATAATTTTGTTCTATTTCTGATTTCACATTTTACAAGACTACCTCCAGCCAGTATGCCTATCTGTCTCTACAGAGAGTGGCACCCTTCTGCACAGAAGTAAATTGCCTTGACACAATCTCCTTTACATCTTCTATGTGAAATCATTTTCTGACACTGGAGATTTGTGTGTTTCCAACAAGTGTGAGCTTACCCAGCATCCCCATTTCATCCAGAGAAGATGGGCCCCAGCTCCTTCTCTGGGAGATATGCCCTGCTGACCTATTATGGCAGCTCCATGAATGGTCCATCTGCAGTCACTTCCCTGACCAGGGAATAAGCCTAGTACCCTAGAAATCTCCCCAACAAAGATTAAAGAGCTCTTTCCCAATTGGGAAAGACAACTTTCTTTCCCAATGATCTTGTAAGCCTATACACATAGGCCATCAGCAAGAAATATCATAGGGTGACCAATTATTGCTCTGATAGTCAGATTCTGGAGGTTGTGTGGTCTGTGAACGAAGAGGCTAGGCTCTGAGGATCATGTTTTGAAGCCAGCACAGTAAAATCCATGAGACTTTTTTTTTTTTGGTTGGTCGTGGGGCTTGAACTCTGGGCTTGGGCACTGTCCCTGTGCTCTTCAGCTCAAGGCGAGCATTCTACCACTTGAGCCACAGTACCACTTCTGTTTTTCTGATGAGTTATTGGAGATAAGAGTCTCATGGACTTTCCTACCTGGGCTGGCTTTGAACCGCAATCCTCATATCTCAGCCTCCTGAGTAGCTAGGATTACAGGCGTGAGCCACCAGAGGCCAGCTCCATGAGACTTTTAACTACCAAAAAAACTAGAAGTAGAGCTGTGGCTTAAGTGTAGAGAGATAGCCTCAACCAAAAAGCAGCTTAGGGTCAGCACCCTGAACCTGAGTTCAAGTCTTAGGATGGCACACATACAAAAAAAGTTGACTTGCAGAATGGAGACATTAGCACAGTAGAAAGTTGGCTAAATGTCAATGGAAAGGAAGGGGAGGATTACATTGCTATTCAAGCTTCATCCCTCCAGAACCTCTGCCTGATAAGACTCTAGTGACACTAATGAAAATGTCAAGGAGAGCAAGGTGCTAATGGCTTGTGCCTGTAAACCTAGCTACTCAGGAGGCTAAGATTTGAGGATTGTGTTTCAAAGCCAGCCCAGGCAGGAAAATCCATGAGACTCTTATCTCCAATGAACCACCAGAAAACTGGAAGTGGAGCTGTGGCTCAAGTGGTAGAGCTCAAGTCTTGAGCAAAAGAGCTCAAGGACAGCGCCCAGGCCCTAAATTCCAGTTTCATGACTGACCAAAAAAAAAAAAAAAAAGTCAAAGGGATTGGGATTTGCTGAAATTAGGCCTAGAAACCTGAAATGAGACAGGACCCCAGGGCAAGGTACATTCTCCGGTATGGCTGTTCGGCCTGGAATGCCCCTACTGGACAACTGACCTAACTTGCTCAAACTGCCCCAGGTGGAGATTAATCACTGTCTTTGTTAATAAACCTTACTCAATGTAATCACTGAAATTCATTTTTTTTTTTTTGGTCTGGTAGTGAGGCCTGAACTCTGGGCCTGGACTCTGTCCCTCAGCTCTTCAGCTCAAGGCCAGTGCTCTACCACTTGAGCCATAGCACCACTTCCGGCTTTTTTCTTTTTGCTTATGTGATGCTGAGGAATCGAACCCATGGCTTCATGCATGCAAGACAAGCGCTCTACCACTGAGCCACCTTCCCAGCCAGAATCACTGAAATTCGTACATACTGCCACAGCAGCCAGTCTTGCTCCTGTAAACAGGCTTTCTGCCAGGATCTTCCTGTACCTCACTAACTGCTGTTCCCACCTAAACAACCCTCACAATCAGCAATTAACTGCCCTAGAAGCCTAACCTCTCCCCAACTCCCAAGAAACCCCAGAAAGGCTTTGTGATCCTGCTAGGGAGCTTAGACTCTGGGATGGACCTCCTCTAGACCCACTGGCAAAATAAACTCGTTACCCCTTTCTCCCAGTGTTTCCCTTGGCTTCTCCACAGCCTATTTTTGTTTCTTCTTATTATTATTATAAACAAAAATGGAGAATGTAGCAGGGTGCTAGTGGCTCACCCCTGCAATCCTAGCTGCTCAGGAAGCTGAGATCTGAAGGTTGCAGTTTAAAGCCAGCCTAGGCAAAAAAGTCTGTGAGATCTCCAATAAACTAAAAAACAAAAACCCAGAAGTGGAGTTGTGGCTGTAATGGTAGAGCATGTGAGCAAAGCATCTTTTCTATCAGATTGTGAATTTGAGCTTAGCCAATGGGAGCAGGGGGCAGGGCCTACTGGGATGGGGATAAAAAGGGGAGCAGCCTGCCTGCTTTGTACTTGCTTGTCAGATTTTTGGCTGCTGACACACCGGTCTACAGAAGTAAATGTTGCCTTGCTAACTTCATCCTGAGTAATTCCTGAGCTATTTCTAACATGCATAGCCTTGGCAAAGAAAGCAAAAATCTCAAGGACAAGGCCCAGGCCCTAAGTTCAAGACCCAGGACCAGCATACACACACAACATACACACACTCACACTCACACACACACACACACACACACACACACATACACATATACACACAGAGAGAAATTCAGTCATTAATGCTCAAGGCTCCAACAAGAAAAGGGGAGGGGGAGAGGAAGTATCATTTTAAACAATTCCAAGCAGGTTGCTGTGACTAATTGAGAGCCTACAAGAAGGTTAAACAAATAATATTGATCAGTTTTATTCTAAGTGTAGTTTGAATCACTTTTATGGGACGATTAGCAAATTTCTAGACAGACTACACCAGCACTATCTAAAGACAGATATCGTAAATCATAAAAGAGGTTCCATATGGAATTTTAAAATTTTTCTAATAACTTCAGTGAATTAAAAAAAACAGGTAAAATGAATTTAGTGTTTTATTTAACAAAGATTTGACATATACCATTGTAATATGTTTCCATGGAAAATTACTGATGTGAAATTCTATATAGTTGACAATTCTGTATTATTTTTGGATTATATTTCTGTACATTGTACATTGGCCCATGTTTTTTTTTTTTTGGTCCGGTCGTTGGGCCTGAACTCTGGGCCTGGGCACTGTCCCTCAGCTCTTCAGCTCAAGGCTAGCGCTCTACCATCTGAGCCACAGCGCCACTTCTGGCTTTTTTTTTTGCTTATGTGGTGCTGAGGAATCGAACCCAGGGCCTCAGGCATGCAAGGCAAGTACTCTACCACTGAGCCATCTTCCCAGCCATTGGTCCATGTTTTAAAATTGCAACTCATCTCAATTGTATCCTCAATTGTAGTATATCTTCCCACATTTTTTCTTTTAATCCAAACTTTCAGAATTAATAATGTTTTCTTGCTTTTCCAAGCTTTTATTTCATCATCTTAGTGTCATCCATTGTAGCATTTTAACATACAAACAAGAAAACTCACTATTTGTTACACATTCAATATATTTTTAAAGATACATGTGACTGTACCAATATATAACATGGAATGAGTCATAGATCATACAATATAGTACTATAAAAATAGTGTATAAAATTAGGATAATGTTATGAAATTAAAATACAGCATTAAACTATACCATGAAATTGAGATAATATAGTAGTATTAAACTCTGCCATGAAATATTGACTATAAAATAATAATATAAAACAATGGCATCCCTCTGCACCATCTGTTGTAAAGAACTCTCTGTAGTAACCTTTGCCTGGGCCACTTCCTGCCAGCCTCTGCTCTGTCTGTAACCTACAGTTACCCTCTTCTCTTGCCACCCCATTATACTTAAGTTCTCATGCCCCAAAGTATCTTTTGGAGGATAGTAGCCCCAGTCTTTAGATGGTAATGATCTCGTATGTATCATCTGCTTCTGATTTATAGAAGAAAGGGAGGCAGGACTCTTCACCCCCGTCTGTGGGCTCTTGCTGGGGCTGGATGGCAGGCAGCAGCGGCACAGGAGACTCTGCAGTGGGATTCTCCAGGGGCCCAGGCACCCCAGCCTCTTCAGGGACAGGCTTCAAGTATTCTTGAAGATGAACATCTTCACAGCCTTGCTGCTCCTCCCTGACCTCCATCCTCAGGGGGACTGAGAGGTCTGAGGGGGCCTCAGCAGCAGGGGCCTGGGCGGCTGCCAGCATCATGTGCTGGCACTCTGTGCTCTCCCTTGTAAGGCGCAGCAACAGCTCCTTCAGCTCCTTCCTCTTCCTCCTCTTCTCCTGGGACAGCTGGCTCACACACTGCTCTTTCTCCTGACACAGCTTCTCCAGGACTTCTAGCTGTTCCTTGTACAGCACGATGGTCTCTTCCATGGTGGTCAGGTGTTGGATCAGCTGGCTGCAGCGATGGTGGAGGTCATCCACGTGACTCTGGGGGTGCCCCTTGCCGGCCAGGTCTTCAGGGAAGCAGATGTGCAGCTGCTTCTTGGACGTCTGTGTGTCCTGCTTCCTCTTGCCGAACAGCCTGTGGATGCAGCGCTGGGGGAAGGTGGCCTGGCTCTGCAGCTTTCTCTGGCACTGGGCTGCCAGCTGACTCAGGCACCCGCAGCGGGCCTGCTGCTCCTGCAGCTGCCGGCTCATCCTCGCCTTCCTGCCTTCTGCGATGGACAGTGCGTCCATGTAAAAATCCCACATGCTCTGCGGGTTGTCTACGTCCTCTGGGACAGTCACATCATGGGGAGTCGCCTCCTCACCCTTGTCTTCTTCTTGGCTCAGGCCTTCATCTTCCCTGGGGAAAGCCAGGGCGCTCAGCTGGGCCCGCAGCTGCGCATTCTCCTGTCTTGTTGCTTCCAGACACTTCAGAGTGTCCTGTAACTTCTCCCTTTCCATCTGGGCCAGCAACTTACTCTGCACCTGCTTCTGCTTCAGCTGCTCCATCAGATGGCTCTGCTTCAGCAGGTGCTGCTGCAGGGCCTCCTTCTCTGACATCAGCTGCTAATTAGTGGCCCTGTGCTGTTTGTTTGCAGGTGGCGCTCAGCTCCTGCACCTGGGCCAGGTACTTGTCATGCAGCTCCTGCAGATCCTCAGCTGCTTGGTGCTTGAACTCATCGGAGTCCTTTCCTTCTCTCAAATTCTCCTCCAGCTCATCCAGCTTCACCTGCAGGGTTGTCTTCTCCTGCTGCTCTGTGTGCAGGATGCTGGCGAGCTCCCCCTTCTCAGCGCTCAGCCTCTGCAAGGCATCCTGCAGCTGGGCCAGCTCTTCTTTCAGCTCATATTTGTACACCAGCGTGCGTGTCAAGGTCTCGTATTCTTTCTCCATCATTTCCAGGATCTTGCGCCAGTCCTCGGCATGCTGTTCCCATTCCTCAGCCTTCTTCTCCAAAATCCACAGCCGCTGCTGCTGCTCCAGGTTCTGGAGACTGATGCTCTGGTTGTCCTCCACTTGGAGGTGAAGTTGCTCCTCCAGGGTCTTGAGCTCCTTCTGCAACTGCAGGGTGTGGGCCTGCAGCTGCTGCTCAGCCTGAGCTGGCCCTGCAGGTGGCTGTGGGGGCCGCAGCTCTGACAGCTGCTCTCTCAGCTCCACCAGCTTGCTCTCCAACTCCAACACCTGCCTCACCCCTTGCTCTTTCTCCTCTCTCAGCTGGCTCACCTACTCTAGCAGCTGCTGGACTTTCTCCTTCCCTGTGGAGCTCTCCAGCCTCAGGTCCCCTGCAAAGGTGTCTCTCTCCTCCTTTAATCTTGCCACCAACTCCTTCATGCTGTTGAGTTGGCTTTCCAACTCTGCCCGCTCCACTAGTGCCTCTTGGAACTTGTTGATTTGCATTTTCATGTCGGCCTTCTGTGTCAGGAGCACTTCCAGCCTCTCCTGCAGCTCGGTGTTCTCGTCCTCCAGGTCTTCAATACTTCTGGCCTTTTCCTGGAGCTGCAGCTTCACACGAGTCAGGGCTTTCATGAGCTCTATGTTGTTGTTCTCAGTTTCATTCTGCGTGGTGTTGACTGCAGACAATGTTGTTTCGAGTTCTGTTACGTGCTGCTGTGCAGCCTGCAGGCAGCTGGTAAGACCCTCCTGCTCCAGTGCTCTTTCATCGGCCTCCTGCTGCTTGTGGGCCAGGGCAGATTGTAAGTCTGCTTTTTCTCTAATCAGCATCTGTATCGACAGCTTGTGCTGCTCCAGCTCTGCTTTCAGGGCTTCGTGCACACAGGCCATCTTCTCCTTGTCTTTCCCCTGTTGATCCTGCAGCTCTTTCATTTCCTCCTTCAGTTTTTGGATCTCAATGCAGAGCTGCTGCTTTTGTATTGTGCTGGAGTCCAGCGCAAGCACCAGGTGTTGGTTGTGTCTCTCCAGGTCCTTGGTGTTCTTGGGACCTGTGACGCTCTGGACCCTGGCAGCTGTGACAGTGGCCAGGGGAGGGGGAGGCTCAGGGTCTACGTGGTCTTGGGCCGCACCCTTGAGTAAAGGACAGTCCCCAGTGGTGTTTGTCTTGGGGTTACCTCCCTCTCTCATTTTCCTCTTCTTGGATTCTGCAGGTCTAGCAGGACCATTCTTCTGCTGGTATTCTTGCAGTAGGTTCCTTCCTGCAGCTACTTTTCTTCTTTTTTTCTCAGACATCCCAGCACTGGGACAGTGAAGGTGTGGGGGGGGGGCACATTCCCAGGCTGTCTAAAATCAACTCTGTTGTATCACTAGTAACTATGTCTACCTCCAATTATTTCTTCAAAATCACCTCGATTTGCTCACTCACCACTCAGCACCTCTACCTCCTCCAACTCCTTTAGTGGTGTGAGCCAATAGAGGGGATCCCAGTGCTACTAGGCAGCATGAAATGTGGGCATGGCCTCAATTCTTTTGTATCCCATTGGTCAGAGAAACATAGAAGAAAAGGGGGCGTGGTCAGACCCTTCTGATCCAGGCAGAAGGAATGGAGCCATGAGATCTACTCTGCCGCCCCTCCCTCGCCCACCTTTCTCTGACACCGGAATGCAGGTGATGAGTGAGTGACAGCCAGCAGGGGCAATGCATCACTTTACAGTCTGTTCCCTCATTTCACAATGTGAATTTACTTCCAATGTATTCATCATCTAGTCTTCTGGTCTGCCCTAGTTTTGCAACTCTTTCACTCCTTAGTGGAAAGTTTCAGATCCTGGTAGTGTGTCTGTCCTCTACTTACCTGGATTCACTTCTAGATCCACTTCCTAGCTACTGTTTTTCTTGTACATCCAGTGTATGCTGCTCCAATAGAGAAGGCATTGGAACCAACTTGCTTTTCTCTTGGGATTCCACTCCAGGACTGAATCAGAACTGAACACTTGCCAGGGGCCTTCTAATGCCCAGTTAGTATGTTTGTGCTCTTCTCCCCATTCTAACTTAACTGCATCTCACCATCTCAGCTCTCTGCAAGGACTTCCCCAGCACACTGACCACATAATAAGTGGTGAATAAATCACATTGGACAGGCCTAGAAATTCTATTAGTTTTCCTAATGAAAGGATGATTAAGCATAAGTAGCTGATACTGAAACAATATGCAAATACTTTGCATACAATAATATCTCTTTTAATCCTAGTCTTTCTGTTTTTAGGGGTGTTTGGTTGATAGGAATAGGTGCTCCTAAGCTTTGTCAGATGAGTTTGCAAATTCTGTGAACTGGAGAACATTTGTAATCTGCTTTTTCCTCTTGCTAATGTTAGAAAAAAGCAGTATTTTTGGTAAAACCAAACTATATCCACCTTGTCACCAGACAATATTTTATATTGATATTTCCAGGAATTATTTGCTTCTTGGCTTCAAATTATAACTGTCAACTGGGTTGGTAACCAGCCAGCCAGTCAAGGATCTGAATCCTAATGTATTGTTTTAAAGAACAATCCTCTTGAATGGGAGATTTTTTTCATTGACAACACTTTCTAGCTTCCTGAAAATCACCATCCTGATAGCCAATCACAGCATGAGAGATTTTGCCAGCACAGGTGAAAGAACTCTAAAATGTGCTGGTGGCTCACACCTGTAATCCTAGCTACTTGGGAGGCTGAGATCTAAGGATCCAGGTTAGAAGCTAGCCCAGGCAGAAAAGTTCATGTGACTTTTTTGGGGGAGGGAGGGGTCTGGTCGTGGGGCCTGAACTCTGGGCTTGGGCACTGTCCCTCTGCCACGCCTACTCCAGTGGAGTCTGCTTAGCATGGAACACCTGCTATCAGATATGAGAATGGAGCTTCACAGAAACCTACCTCTGAGAATGAGGCTTCACAGAAGTCTACCTCTGAGAGTGGGACTTCAAAGAGGCCTACCTCCTGGAAAGGCTAGCAAGCCCCTGAGAAAGATGTGTTCCTGTTCCTGTTTCTCTTTTCTTTGCTGTATAGGAGTGCCCATTAATCTTTTACTGTTCCTGCTGCTTGTTCTACTTACTCATGCTCAACGTTCCCTTATTCAGGGCTCTTTCTTGGAAGAGATGACGACTCCAACATCTGATGAGTGTCCTGAGAATATGACTAACTCACCAGAGTTAAGTGCTACCCTGAAAGCCCCTCTTATGGAGGCTATTAGACAAGTCATAAGTAAATATAAAAGCATTGGGGGTTTCATTATGTCACTTCAGCAGAAGGAATTGTTTGTAAGAGATTTACAAGAAGCTGTAGGCACGGCTAGAGCAGAAAGAGTGTATGGCTACTGGAGACTTCCCTTTAATCCTGAAGCATATACAATAGACCCATATGGATATCCTGTAGATAAGAAAGATGTAGAGGGATATTTAGACCAAAAGCTAAATAAGATTCCTAAAAGGTTTAGATGGAAGGTGGAAATGGCTTATCAGAGGAAAATGGTAGGATCCTCCATTATCTAGAGGATCCCCAAAGACTTTCCCCAGATCCATAGCCTTTTACAGGTGTGTATGATAAGGATGGCAACCATTGGGTAAACTACTTAAAAGAAAGCACTTCCTATTACTCTCTTTCATTTACTGAGAGACTTGCTAGATCTAGGCCTCCTTGGTGCTTACTATCAAAAAAGGAACAAGGAAGATCTTATGAGATAGTTAAGGCCTTTATGGGGAAGAGTAAATGATTATGTGAAAGGGTTACAGAAAAGACACTATGAGCTTAAATTTGATATATGGCCAGATTTAACTAAGTATACTGAATATCATGATTTTTGGCAAAGAAGCACAATTGCTTAGAAAAGATTTGAAATGCATAAAGTGCAAAACTAAACAAAAGTAACAATAAAGTACTAGAGCTCATGCCTTTCTGTCCAGCACCTTGCCCATATGCTCTGGTTAATGGTTAATAGGGGATAAGCATCTTGAAACCGATTGTATTTTGCTATTCTTAAAAATAGAGGTAAAGCCTGGAACAAGTGCTTATCGTCATAGCTCGTCATCCAAAAACAAGATCAGGTGACCAGCTGGTGACCACCCAAGAACAAAGCCTTGCAGCAAGATTGTGTAACCTTTTGCCCTTTCTCATAGAGACTTTTTTCTATAAGAGCTTGTTATCCTCTGCAATAAACTGCACTCAGCATCCACTCCTCTTGTGTGTGAGTTGTCTGTTTGCCATCTCCCCACCTGTTCCAGTTACCTCCACTAGGTGTCCTCCGTCCTCCTGACAGAGCCAGTCTGCCGCATCCCTCAGCTCTTCAGCTCAAGGCTAGCACTCTCCCACTTGAGCCACACCACTTCTGACTTTTTTGTTTTTGCTTATGTGGTACTGAGGACTCGAACCCAGGGCCTCATGCATGCAAGGCAAGCACTCTACCACTGAGCCACCTTCCCAGCCCCTCCATGTGACTCTTATCTCCAAATAATCACCAAAAAGTTGGAAGTAGAGCCATGGCTCAAGTGGTAGAGATCTAGCATTGAGCACAAAAGCTCAGGGATAGCACCTAGGAACCAAGTTCAAGCCCTAGGACTAGTACACACACACACACACACACACACACACACACATACACAAATAGAAACAACAAATGGTTACAGTGATCCCTAGCCTATTGCAGGAGTTACATTCCCTCCAAAGGTGAAAATCTGTGAAGTAGCAGTGTTACATTTATTATTTATAATTTTTTCAGCCTTTAAAAACCCTTCCCACTCTTCTATAAACCTGTCCCACTCACTTACTAACTTTTCCCATACTCTATAAACATTGCATATTCTCTTATTCTCTTAAAGACTTTCTTTTTTGGGGGGAGAGGGGGTCCGGTAGTGAGGCCTGAACTCTGGACCTGAGTGCTGTCCCTCAGCTCTTCAGCTCAAGGCTAGCGCTCTACCACTTGAGCCACAGCACCACTCCCAGCTTTTTTCTTTTTGTTTATGTGGTGCTGAGGAATCAAACCCAGGGCCTCATGCATGCAAGGCACGCACTCTACCACTAAGCCACCTTCCCAGCCCCTCTTCAAGACTTTCTACACTCTTTTTTTCCTAAAAGATTTCTTTATTGAGATTAAGTAATTACATAAATTTCAAAGTACTGTGGCATAGTTATACTTAACCAAAAACCTCAAGTTTTACGTAAGAAAAAGTTTAACTCTATGAACATTAACAATAAAACTATTTCTTCCAGACCGGGAGATAGGTACATTTCTTTTTTTTTGGGGGGGGGGGTCTGGTCGTGGGGCCTGAACTCTGGGTCTGGGCGCTGTCCCTCAGCTCTTCAGCTCAAGGCTAGCACTCTACCGCTTGAGCCACAGCGCCACTTCCGGCTTTTTTCTTTGTGCTTATGTGGTGCTGAAGAATCGAACCCAGGGCCTCTGGCTTGCAAGGCAAGCACTCTAACACTGAGCCACCTTCCCAGCCCTAGGTACATTTCTTTCCCTTCATTTAGTGTCACTGTTCCTTCTTTCTCTCTCATTCCCTCCCTCCCATCATTGCCCTTGAGTTGCTTATCTCACTTTCATCAATGTCCAGTGCAGTTGATGGGCCCCTCTGCTGTACTTTTTCACCTGCTTTCCATTGATTCTGTGCCCTCCTCTTATCTTCCCTCAAATGTGCATGTCTATACACCATATATGAGAATAGAGTCAGCTAAAAAGATAAGAATGATAAAGAAGAGGTCCCTTGTTTCCTTATCTTTGGGGTTCTTTTCCATCTGCATATTATTTTATGTACATAAGAAGCAGTGCTTGGGTATTACAACTTGGTACAATTTGGTAAAACTTCTCCTAATATTGACCTCTTTTGGTCTCACTGTGTATGAGTGTCTTGAGTCCTGTTTACTTTGTCTTTTTGCATTTTGAATCTAACCTCTGTATATCAGAAAGACCATGCGCCATTTGTCTTTCTGACCTTGGCTTGTCTCACTCATGATTTGTTCTAGTTCCATCCATTTCCCTGCGAATACCATTATTTTATCCTTTCTAATGGCTGTTTAAAATTCCACTATATAGCCGGGCGCTGGTGGCTCATGCCTGTAATCCTAGCTACTCAGGAGGCTGAGATCTGAGGATCGCGGTTCAAAGCCAGCCCGGGCAGGAGAGACCGTGAGACTCCTATCTCCAATAAACCACCAGAAAACCAGAAGTGGCGCTGTAGCTCAAGTGGTAGAGCACTTGCCTTGAGCTGAAGAGCTGAAGGACAGTGCCCAGGCCCAGAGTTCAAGCCCCATGACCGACAAAAAAAAAAATTCCACTATATATAGGTACCACATTTTTTTGATCCATTTAATTGTAGTGGGGCATCTGGGTTGTTTCCATATTTTGGCTATTGTGAACAGTGCATCAATGAACATGGAAATGCAGGTGTCCTTGTTATATCCTGGTTATGCTGTATCCAGGATAGATGCCTAAGAGTGGGTCACAGGGAAGGGCTATGTTTAGTTTACTGAGGAACCTCCAGACTGCTTTCCAAAGTGGTTGCATTAGTTTACATTCCCACCAGCATACATTCTTAATAACAACATAAGATTCTATATGGGTACTCAGTAGTGAAGTATACTGTGACTTGAATGATGAAGATCATGAATTTGATGGCTGTGCAGTACTGATGGCGATAATGGTGATGACAATGAGATGAATGTACTGCACAAGCAGAGTATTACAACTCTTTTTTCTTTTTCTTTTTTTGTCAGTCTTGGGGCTTGAACTCTGGACCTAGACGCCGTCTCTTAGCTCTTCAGCTCAAGGATAGTGATCTACCACTTGAGCCACAGAGCCACTTCTGGTTTTTCTGGTGATTTATTGTAGATAAGAGTCTTAAGAATTTTGCTGCCCAGGGGGCTGGGAAGGTGGCTCAGTGGTAGAGCACTTGCCTTGCATTCATGAGGCCCTGGGTTCAATTCCTCAGCACCACATAAGCAAAAAGAAAAAAGCCGGAAGTGGCACTGTGGCTCAAGTGGTAGAGTGCGCACCTTGAGCTGATGAGCTGAGGGACAGTGCCCAGGCCCAGAGTTCAGGCACCATGACTGGACCCCCCACCCAAAAAAATAAAAAAAAGAATTTTGCTGCCCAGACTGGCTTTGAACTGCAATCCTCAGATCTCAGCCTTGCAAGTAACTAGGATTATAGGCCTGAGTCATCTGCACCCTGGCAGCATTACAGCTCTTCTGAAGACACCACTTCATCAGGTGTGCTGTATCTTTGCCCTGGGCCAAAACTTCTTTTTCCACTAACGGCATTTGGTGTAACCAATCTCTTCATTGAGTGATGAACACAGTTATGAGGAGTTTCTAGTGCTGCTTTTTCTTCTGAATGAGAAGATTTTTATAAACTGGCATACCATTCTTAATTGTATTATGAAGGGCAATGAACAAAGCATCTGGGGGTCCCATTCTTCAGCCACTCCCTGAAGTTCTTTGGTCATTCTGACCATAGTTGCAAGATGATCAAGTGTTAGGCCAATCTCCTCTGTCAACGTCTAAGGCGTTGGGGTACCTGGGTAAGGGTCGCTAAATTACCAGGACACAGGGGATGCAGAATGCAAACAGCAATTGCCACTGCATGCTGTGCTTTATTGCTAGTGAGTATTTAAAGACAAGCAAGATTTGCCAAGGTTTAGTCAGGAGACATTCACACAAAGAATTTCAACAGATACAATTTTGCTTAAACTATGAGACAATGTCTTGGTATATTATTATCTAAACTATTTTAGAGCAAGCTCAAACCACTTTCCCAATCTCAGGAAAATCTTGACTAGCTGTTTGTCTATGCTTAAGTAAGCAGAAGAGCTACTTCCTCAGCTCTCAGGAGTCTGTGACATGAGCTTTGAGATAGGTAGAGAGAACATGTTCCCTCTCTAGCCCAGCATGCCAAGAGATTTCCACATACACAAACACAGTCCTCAGGTAATCCTGAGGCTGGAGCCTGCATCATTCTGCCCCTCCAACACAGACCCTGAGTCTTCACAATTTCCTTCTTTTTTCTTTTGTTTTAAAAGTAAAGCTTTTCACAGGGTCATCATAGAAGCTTGCATTGGTTTTATAAAAATCAAATATAACAGTACAAGTACAAACAAAATAATAACAATCATAATTTCCATACCACTAGCAGTATGTGAAATGCTTTGTAGTATTCCTTTCGGATCCAACCCTTCCAACTGTTTAATAAATGCATTAGCAATATTAGAAGCATCATCATTTGCAAATTGTTTACCAAAAATATCATGTACATTAAATTGTAACTGAGCAATAAATTGAGCAGCAGTAGAATTTCCAGATAAATACTGCTGTATTACATTCCAATTATGTATAGATTTATTATATTTTACATTAGTAATGCAAAAGGTAGTAGAATTCCAATCACATTTTAATAATAACTGTTTTTCCACAACCAATAACTTTTTTCTTAACCATCCCACCGTCTGTTCAAGAAAATTAATCTGTGTTTGTAACCAAGCATCAATTTTTACCTGTGAGACCCACAATTCATGTGAATCCCAGTACCAATTCATGTGAATCCCAGTACCAAATGTGTAGGGCAATTCCAGACACCGCAGCAACAGTGGTAATAGCAATTAAGCTTAAAATCACAATTACAATGGCTCCAATTATACGCTTTGTATGTTTTAGAAGTTTGGTAAAAAATTCAATAACAACACTATCCAAAGGATTTTGGGACCATTCTCTTCCTAATTTAACAGGTAGCCAAATATAAGTTCCTTGTTGTAAAATCATAATACTATCACTGTCATTAAAATCAAGAAAGGAATTAACACAAGAATACAGGTGGCAATTAAAACAAGAAATAGTAGGAGAAAATGTAAAACTTCCTACTAAAAATACATAAGGCAGCCGGGCGCTGGTGGCTCACGCCTGTAATCCTAGCTACTCAGGAGGCTGAGATCTGAGGATTGCGGTTCAAAGCCAGCCCGGGTAGGAAAGACCTTGAGACTGCTATCTCCAATAAACCACCAGAAAACCGGAAGTGGCGCTGTAGCTCAAGTGGTAGAGCGCTCGCCTTGAGCTGAAGAGCTGAGGGACAGCGCCCAGGCCCAGAGTTCAAGCCCCACGGCGGAAAAAAAAAAAAAAAAAATACATAAGGCAGAGGTACACAGGCAGTTACATAAGATTTGTACAAAGTAAAATTATAAGTGGACACAGAGTTTGCCATTCCCGAAAACGATCCATTTGATAGCATCGCGGGTCTCAGCACCACTGCGACCTTCCAAAGAAGAGTCTGAACAGCAGTGGGTGTCTCAGGAGCCCTAAAGGGAGTCTCTCTGCATGATAGGCTTCACTAGCTCACTGGAACATCTCGAGGCTGTTTACAGAATCGGTCTTTTCATCCTGCCCCAAACAAACACCAGGTAGCTGCTAAAGACTACCTTTTCACACTGCCCTAAGCAAACATCCCGCAGCTGCTACGGCCCAATGAAAAAGCTTCCTTATTCTAAGCGTATAAATACCCCTGTGTGAAAAATAAAAATTTGCAGCTTGATCAGAATCCTTGTCTTGCTGTCATTCTTCGTGTCTCTTGTCCCTTCATTCCTTCTCGCTTAGGTTCACTGCCCTCAGTTGACATCCTGCGGGTCGGGACAACTGGCGCCCAACGTGGGGCATGAGCCTCTGACTAAGGAAGGAATGCCATCCTCCAGGAAAACTTGGCCAAGTACAGTCCGAGATCGCCTCGACAGACCCCACCGAGAGACAGATCCAGTAGGAGAGTGGGGATGGCGCATGGTGAGTGACCCACCATGGGACAAGCAATGTCGTCACATGATCTATTTCTGTCAGACCTCAGGGAGACCTTCAAGACACAGGGAACGTGGAGTAAGAAAAAGGATTTAGAATTTTCCTCCTACATAGAGGACTTGTGTTCTTGGTTCCCCCTTGAAGGAACCATAGATGCAAAAAGATGGCAAAGAGTAGGAGATTGTTTAAAAGATGATTATGAAACCTTTGGTCTGGAAAAGGTTCCTGCTACTGCCTTTTCCTATTGGAATTTGATTAATGAAATTTTAAAATGTTCTCTATTTGATAATGGAATTTTTTAATTTTTTTTATTGTAAAGATACTATACAGAGAGTTACAGTTACATGAGTGAGGTAATGAGTACACTTCCTCTTGAATATTGTTACCCCCTCCATTGTTTTCCCCCTACCATCCCCTCCC
>NW_012267383.1:812657-831728 GCF_000151885.1 Dipodomys ordii
GCTGGGTTGGGCGGTGGTGGCTCTGTGTGATTCTTTTCTGTCTCTGCCTCTGTCGAAGCTGTCGGGTCAAAAGTGTCCACGCTCAGGTGGCTTCTTCGCGGGTTGTGATCTGCAGGCAGCCCCCTGTGCCTCTGGGGCCGGGCGGCCCCGCCGGGCCGTTGCGATCGCAATCGGGCAGGTGGTCCCTTGTCGGGCTGCTGGTGCCGAGCAGCTTTGGCGGGATGGAGCCTCTCTGCTCCAGTGGAGAGTGAGGGGTGGGGGTGGGATCCTCGTGGAGACTCCCAGCTGGTAGGTTCCTGGCGATCCGCTGTTCTGCAAACCGGTACCTGGTGATCTGCAAGCGGCCCCCTGTGACTCTAGGGCTCCGGCAGCCCCCGCCTGGCCGGCTGGCCAGCAGCTTGGTGCACTGCCGCGTGGCCAGTAAAGGTTGGGGGAGGGGTCTTCGCTCTTCTCTGTTCTGAAATTCTTCTTTTCCTCTCTTGCTTTTTTTGTTATTTTCCACCTCTGGTTTTTCTCTGAGTGTTCGTCTTTTTGTTGTTGTCGGTCTCTTGGGGAGGTTAAGCATTGGAACTCGAACTCTCTTTTTGGTTGGAGAGAGCTGTGGCGTTTTCCTACTGCCCCATTGCCATCTTGGTCCCCCCTCCTTGATAATGGAATTTTAAAACTTGTAAAAAACGGGAGAGGAGGTTCTCCAACATGCCTCTGGGCCACCCACGGCTTGCCCATCCGTTTATTAGATATGACTGCTGGTCAATTTACTGAAAATCCTGTTCAAAAATCTAAAACCTCCCTAAAATATCTTGAAACTCCCTCTCAAAAGGTAGATGAACAGGCTGCCCATTCCCCTCAGGATAATTTAAGTCCTGAGGAGGAGGCCACCCTGGAAGAGGAGGCGGCCCAATATCATCAGCCTGATTGGCCCCCCTTACTCAGTCACCCCCTACCTCAGACTAAACCCTCTACCCCAAATATTCCGCATCCCTCCTATGCGCCCCCTTCCTTTTGTGACCCGGCCCTTCAAGGGCCCACTGCCCCTCCAGACTCATATGTTTTTTCTCTCCCCCCTTTACCTAACCTGGCCCCTTTACACAAGGCCCTTCAACATAGGCGAGAACACCTTCAACTTTTAAAAGAACTGCGGTCCCTTGATTATGAACTCTGCACACTGGCCTTGGCTATACACCAAAACCGCCTAATAAAATTAAGGTTAGATCACACCATCAATCAGTCCTTGCCTTTCCAGTAACTCGGAGCCAGACAGATAGGACCTCAGAGGGTGAGGAGGATGAATCAGAAGAGGAGGAAAAGGAGGATGAGGAACAGGATACTGAGGATGAAGAGGAACAACCCACCCAGGGAAAAGGCCAACAAGAGTATAAAAGGCTTAGCCTCCGGTTTGTTGAAAAGCTTAAAAATGCATGTGCCCAATATGGCCCGACTGCCCCTTATACATTAGCCTTGTTAGAAAACCAAAGTGCGCGCTGGCTCACCCCTAATGATTGGAAGTTCCTGGCCCGTGCCACCCTTAGTGGGGGTGATTTTGTTTTATGGAATGCGGACTTTAAGGAACAATGTAGAGAGTCCACGCAAAACAATTTGGCTAAAACATTTTCAAAAACCTGGACCTATACTAAACTTTTGGGTAATGCGCCCTTTGATACCAATGCTAAACAGGCGCGCTTTCCTACCGGACTTTTGGCACAAATTCAAATTGCTGGCCTTTATGCTTGGAAGCATCTCCCTCAAAAGGGATCGGCTACTACTTCCCTGGCAAAGGTTAGACAGGGGCCAGAGGAACCCTACAGTGACTTTGTCTCACTGCTTAACTTGGCTGCGGAAAGGCTTCTTGGGCCTAGTGAAAGTGAAAGTGCCTTTGTTAAACATCTTGCCTTTGAAAATGCTAACTCAAGATGTCCTCCGGCCACATAAAAACAAGGGTGACCTCTCTGAGTTCTTCAGGCTTTGTGCTGGAGTAGGAACCGCCCACGCCATGGGGCTTGCCATAGGCACTGCTTTTACCAAGGCATTTCAAAGTTCAGTCCCCGGCTCCTCTACTTGTTTTAATTGTAAACAACCTGGCCATTTCGCATGGGAATGTCATGTCAGCAAACAAAGCCAAGGGGCGATGCCCTCCCAAGCTACAGGTAGACCACTCCCTGCCACTCTTTGTCCCAAATGTGGTAAGGGCCGTCATTGGGCCAACCAATGTAGATCCAAAACAAATGCCCTTGGACAGCCCATTCTCTCTCGTTTTTTTTTTTTGGGGAAACTTCCCTTGGGGCCAGCCCCTGGCCCTGACTATCCCCAAGACAAGCCCAGGGGTGATAGGGTTTGTCCCCTCCCAAACTCCCAGTCCTACACAAGCCCCCCACCTCTCTCCACAATTGCCTCCCTCCAGCGGGCAACCCCAGGCAGTGCAGGACTGGACCTCTGTGCCACCACTGACACAGTACTAGACTCTGTACAAGGACCTCAAAAAATAGCCACTGGGACCCCCTCCTTCTCATATGCGTGCCCTTATTCTTGGAAGAGCCTCTGCTACCTTACAAGGTGTCCAAGTTTTTCCTGGTATTATTGATAATGATTATACAGGAGAAATAAAAATTCTGGCCACGCCCATTAATGGGATTGCAGCTATTCCAGCTGGAACTAGGCTTGCACAATTGGTACTGCTCCCATTAAATTCAGGGGGTTCTTCCACTGCTCAGACCACACCGCGAGGAACTGCTTCTTTGGGGTCTTCTGATGCATATTGGGTTCAGCCTATCACTCAAAAAAGACCCACCCTCACCCTGCAAATTGAAGGAAAGGAGTTTCAGGGAATTTTGGATATTGGTGCAGATGCCACAGTTATTTCCCAAAAATATTGGCCACCAAGTTGGCCCCTTACTTCATCTCTAACTGACCTTAAAGGCATAGGGCAGTCAAAAAAAAATCCTTTGGTAAGCTCCAGGGTTCTTAATTGGACTGAGGGCACTAGGGGAACTGTTACTCCTTTTGTTGTTCCTGACCTCCCTGTTAACCTATAGGGCTGGGATATCTTGACCCAGATGGAAGTTAGAAGTTATTCTTGCTAGTCCCTAAAGACCTTAGTCCCCTAGGATACTTTCGTCAACAGGAGGGCGCCCCAGAAACCAAGACTCCAAACCAGTAGATGCAACAAGCAAGAGGAGTTTGTTCAGCGTTTGTGCAAACGGTCTCTCTGCCTCGGCAAGGGAGAGAGCCCAGAGCAGTTACAGGCATTCTTTTTTTGGGGGGGGTCCGGTTGTGGGGCCTGAACTCTGGGCTTGGGTGCTGTCCCTCAGCTCTTCAGCTCAAGGCTAGCGCTCTACCACTTGAGCCACAGCGCCACTTCCGGCCTTTTTTTTTCTTTTTGCTTATGTGGTGCTGAGGAATCGAACCCAGGGCCTCAGGCATGCAAGTCAAGCATTCTACCACTGAGCCACTTTCCCAGCCCCCAGTTACAGGCATTCTTAAAGGCAAAAACCACAAGATTGGCATATAACATCAGGTGTCCGGGGATTGGCCCATTTAAAAGTCACTATACATTCCAGCAATCATTTTTACTATGCAGGGAAGTTTATAACACTCTTTGTAAAACAGTTGGCTCAGGGCAAGTCTAGGGGGGAGCGGTCACCCTGGAGGGGAGTTTACATGGTTATAGGCTTGTGATTGATTAACATTTGGCCTAGTTTGCTGGACTTGCCAGGTGGTCCTTATCTTGGGTCCTCATCCTGGGTCCCTATCTTGGGTCTCATTTAGCCACTTTGGGAATTTTCAAACAGGAACTAGAAAAACATATACCTGTTTGTTCTTTATCTATGACCACAGACCTTGTCCCGGGCGGCATCTGGGCTCCGAGACTTTTTTTTTTTTACTCAATTCCTTATTTCCAGAAGGGAGGGGGGGTTAGTGCTAGGGTGAGCAAGTTTACAAAAGCAAAATCAGCAGTTAGCAATTGTAAAATGTAATTCTAATTTTTAATCTTCCAGTCCCAATTCTGTGGTTACACATCAAATGCTCTGTATGGATTTTGTCCCTGGTATGGGTCTTGGAAAATCAGGACAAGGAACCATTGAGCCCATCCAAGCTACCCAAAAAACAGATAAACATGGGCTTGGGTATTCGGATTTTTAGTATCCAGCACCCAGGTGGCTGCCAGAAAGCTTGATAAAACAGGTTAATGGATTACCACAACCCAGGGGAAACCTTCCCCCCCAGAATGATTCCTTTTCTCTTACAGATGCAGTTAGAACTCCAGATGTAGACCCTCCTGTTTGAAGTGTTTCTTTTAAACAGGTTTTGTAAACTGGGCCCAGGCCCTCCAGCTACAAAAAAAATCTCATGACCACTCTTTTTGGTGTCCCCTGTGAATGCAAATGGGGATTATATTCAGCCCCCGGTAGCTGTAGCCAAACGGTTGACTGTGGAAACAAAGTGGCTTACCTCCGCACAACAGTACAGACCAACAGTGGAGGATTGCTTTAAATAAGCTTGTAACTTTTATTAAACAATCACCATCATCTTGATATGGCAGACCAAGGCATTGAGATCTAGGATTTACCCCAGGCTTTTAATTAGTGTTTTGCCATGAGCTTGTTCCAGTGGGAACCCCCCCCCCTTCCTTTTTCTTATTTAGAAAACCCTTCTCTTTATTCATAACTCCTGACCATTCAACGGGCAAGACCTATTGCACCCTTGCTATAAGGCATAGGTTCGCCCCTCCTCCTATAGGCCCCTCTGCTTGGGGGAGGATGCACCTATGGGAGGAAGAAAAATGCTCAAATCAAGGGTGCAGGTAAGACTGCAGGGGGATGGATCCGTGAGATCCCCAAACCCAAGACCCCTGATTGGCAAGCTGTGGTACATGATGGTTGGCATGCATACCCACAAGCCGTCTCCTCAAAAAACATGCCAAGGCCTGTAAAACTCCCCTCCCTGAGTGAGGACGCTTGCTTGGGAGGGGGGGGGTAAAACCCTGGGCCCTTAGAGGAACAGAGCCTCTGTCACTCCCTTAAGAGCAGCCAACAATTGATGGTCAATTTTCTAAATAAGAAAGGGGGAGATGTCGGGAGCCCTAAAGGGAGTCTCTCTGCATGATAGGCTTCACTAGCTCACTGGAACATCTCCAGGCTGTTTACAGAAATCCAGTCTTTTCATCCTGCCCCAAACAAACACCAGGTAGCTGCTAATGACCACCTTTTCACACTGCCCTAAGCAAACATCCTGCAGCTGCTACAGCCAATGAAAAAGCTTCCTTATTCTAAGCATATAAATACCCCTGTGTGAAAAATAAAAATTAGTAGCTTGACCAGAATCCCTGTCTTGCTGTCATTTTTCATGTCTCTTGTCCCTTCATTCCTTCTTGCTTAGGTTCACCGCCCTCAGTTGACGTCCTGCGGGTCGGGACATGGGTGCAGGCATGAAAGCCCATCCAGCATCTGCAATGCCTCCATCTCCCCAGGCCATCAATCGAGCTCCTGTAAGCGATCCATTAATGGCATCCGACATCCTAGTAACATTAGATAAATCACATCTGGTAATATTCCATTCTGAACATGTGTTAATAAACTGTTCAAAAGGTCCCCAATCAGAGGCTGGGAAGGTGGCTCCGTGATAGAGCACTTGCCTTCCATGCTCGAGGTCCTGGGTTCGATTCCTCAGCACCACATAAGAAAAAAACCAGAAGTGGTGCTATGGCTCAAGTGGTAGAGTGCTAGCCTTGAGCTGAAGAGCTGAGGGACAGCGCCCAGGCCCAGAGCTCAGGCCCCATGACCAGGACCCCCCCCCAAAAGAAAAGGTCCCCAATCAATAAAAATATTGAACATTTTTCCAAATGTTCCTCTACACTCTTGTCACACAAAAGGCTCATATTTTAAATCAATATAAGTAAAATCAGGGCACATAGGTAAGGATAACTAGCCATCAAAGGTGATGCTTTCCCAGCTACTATTAATGGACCAAATAGTTAATCGCTGCAGCAGTGGTCTAGAATCGGAAGTGCCTTTCCCAGGTAAGACCCAATGTTGCCAATTCATAACTAAACACGGAGGAGGCCCCAGACAAACAGGCAAGGAATGAGTATAGAAGGTAAAATTTAAAAAGTTACCATCATCCTTATTGTTAAATGCAAATTATTCCAAGGAGGAGATAAAACAGCAGAAATGGTATAGATGTTTATATCCATGTCTCCCCAAACAATGGGTTCCAATAAAGGAGGGTTAGGAACAAAGGCCCAATAACTTACATTGGCATGGGCAGAGTTTACAGTAAGCAGGGCGTAGATGGCCAAGAACAAGTTCTCGGCCTTGACAGGTTTACCAGTGAGTTGTAACATATTTTGTCCCTCTCCAGTCAACTTTTTAACCTGCCCCCAGGTGAGCAGCGGAGCAGCTAACCCAAAGCCAAGTGAGCCATGGCCTGCACGGGGATTTCTTCTTCCTCAACTGGTGGCCAGTCCCTTGCAGGATATGGGGCTGTCCTCACTGGGCCTCCTCTGTATCCATCGGGCAGGAAGCCAGTATTATTTGCCATCCTGTGTAGACACAAAACCATATCCTCGCCCTTTATGCAATAATGTTCCTGGTTGCCATTCTGTGTCCAATGCAATCTAAATCCATAAGGGAGCATTTAAATAAGGTTTTTCTGATATTTGTTCAAAATGGCGCTCAGCTATAGTTAAAATATCTTCTTGTGGTAAGTTTAAAAAGTTAAGAACAAAAAGAGCCTGATGTAAAATTATTTTAGGATTTTGCATGGAAAACCACAAAATATCCATACCTTCGTCCAACCTTTTCCTCCTTTTTAATTTTTTAATTTGTTGTTTTAGTGTGCCATGAACTCGTTCAATAATGGCTTGTCCTTGGGGGTTATATTATATTCCTGTAATATGTACCACATCATAAAGTTCACAAAATCTTTTAAATTTGATACTTTTATAGGCTGGTCTGTTATCAGTCTTTATTTTGGCAGGTACTCCCATGATGGCAAAAGCTTCCAATAAGTGTTGTATTACATGGTTAACAATTTCTCCCGTAATGGCAGAAGCCAAACTAATTTAGAATAAGTATCTATTGTAACAAAGGAAAAATGGCCAAAGGCTTGTACATGGGTTATATCCATTTGCCAAAGTTCATTAGGTTGTAATCTTCGAGGATTTACTCCAGCAGGTACAACTCTCAGATGTATTGGTCTGTAAATAGGACATTTTAAAATAATTTGTTTAGCTTAAAAATAAGGTATTTTCTAATGCATATGTAAATGGCCAGCATTTGCATGATCCTGTTTAGCAGAAGCAAACTAGCTAATTTATCAACCTGATTATTGTCATACACAAGGTACCCAGGTAACAAAGAGTGAGCCCTAATGTGAGTTACAAACACTTTGGCATTACACTGTTGCAGTCATGCTTGTAATTGTTCAAATAAATGGTTTAGCTGGGGTTTAGATGAATGTGTAACAGCAGTGACTATATTAGTCACAACTCCTACAGCATAGGCAGAATCAGTAACAATATTAATATCTCCCACAAAATCTTGCAACACCTTAATAATAGCAAAAAGTTTATTTTGTTGAACTGATGCTAAAGTAGTTGTTTGTACCCAATATTTATTTGTCATTTAATAAGCACTCTTTGTTTTGGAGCCATCTGTAAAAACGGTAAGAACAGTGGGAATAGGGGCCTTGGTAATTATATCATTAATGACAAATTGTTGTTTCCGTAAGCAATCCCACAATCTACCTTTGGGAAAATGATAGGAAAATTGCCCAGTAAAATTTACTAATGCTATTTGTAGCATTTTATACATGTTTAACAAATATTTTACTTGGAATTTTGGTAAAGGAAAAATGATTTTAAATAAATCATACCCCGATAGAGTATATACCCGTTGCCTGGCCTGTTGAATAATAATTGCCAACTGTTGTTTATAAGGCATAATATTTTTTGTAAATCTATGTCGAGTATAAATCCACTCTAATGGTAGCTCATTTCTGTTGGGTATTTTCATGTATCCAAAATATATAAATTTATGGGTTGGTCCAGCGTTACTCAATGTAAAAACACTTTTTTATTTTCTGCTCTACAAATTGTAATTTTCTTTTAGCCTCCTTAGTTAAAGTTTTTTTTGCTATGTAAATCAGGCTCCCCTTGTGACAATGAAAACAAATTATGTACTTGATAACTAGGAATTCCTAAGGCCGGTAGCATCCAATTAATATTGCCTAGTAAATTTGAAAATCATTTAACGTATGTAACTGATCACGTTGTAAACGTGCTACTGTTTGTCTAGAAACAACATATCCTAAATATTTTACCACCGTATTTTTTTTGTATTTTTTCAGGTGCTATTATTAATCCAAAATCTTTAAATATAGAGGGTAAGCACTATAACACCATTTCTAATTCTGCCATATTTGGTCCTGTAAATAAAATGTCATCCATATAATGAGAAATATAAATGTGAGGCCATTTTTGTCTAACAGGTTTTAAGGCCTTATCAGCATATATCTGACACATGGTTGGAGAGTTCATCATTCCTTGGGGGCAACACCTTCCATTGGAAGTGCTGATGAGGGGCTTGATGATTTATTTGTGGTAAAGAAAAGGCAAATCTTTTACACTCCTCTTCTCCAACCCATCGTTTGTCCTCTTCCTCATCCTCTTCTTCCCTTGCTGACTTTATTCATGCTAAAAACTTGTTGGGACTTATAGCTCCCTTCCTCGATGATGGATTTGAACACATTATTCACATACTCCTCAGCTCCAACTTCTTTTGGTGATGCAGCTTCTCCATGCAGAAAAATGCTCTTGAGTCCAAAGTGTCTATGAAATTTGTCCAACTACCCTTGCTGGCACTGCATGGGGTTGGTCTGGTGGGAAAGCACTCGATGCTGCTGCTTCTGCGTCATCATCCTTGTCTTCATCCTTGTCACCTTCATGAATGTATGTGCTTCTCACAGAACTATCAAGTTTCTTGGCCTTCGTCCAGATGGCATTGGTATCCAGTGAGATATTCTTCTTTCTGCAGTCATTTATCCACAGGGACAAGGCAGATTCTATCCTCACAATGGCCTCATTGAGGGAAGTGAACACCCTTTTTTCAGTCTTGTTAAAAGTCATAGACTAATTGCCATAAACATAATATTCTTCTTGTCTTTAGTAGTGAACAGTAGATTCATTGCTCCCATAATGGTGACCTACACTTGTGTAGCTTTGCCTTCCCTTAACTTGTCAAGAAGTTCCACCTTTTCTTTGATGGTGAGCATTTTCCTCTGGCATTTGGGTTCACTGCCAGAAGTCTTTTTTTTTTAAGTTTTTTATTGTGAAAATACTGTTCAGAGGGGTTACAGTTACATGGGCAAGATAATGAGTACATTTCTTATCAAGCATTGTTGCCTCCTCCTTTGTTTTTCCCCTACCATCCCTTCCCTCCCACCTTCTCAGCAACACGCCCCCCCCAGTCTTATTTTTTTAATTTTGTTTGTTTGTTTGTTTTTGTCTGTCATGGGGCCTGAACTCTGAGTCGGTGCACTCTCCCTGAGCTTTTCAACTCAAGGCTAGCACTCAACCACTTGAGCCACTTCTGGCTTTTTCTGCTTATGTGGTGCTGAGGAATCGCCCAGGGCCTCATGCACCACCTTCCCAGTCCCCTGCCAGAAGTCTTAGAAGGTGCAGGATGTATGGATGGCATCGTAGGGCTTGAAATAAATTCAAACTTTCATGAAAATTTCACAAAAATTTCACAACACTACTACACACAACAATCAGATGTCAATATGCAGTAGGCAAGGAATGATGCTGAACATATGGGCACAGTGTGGGAGAGTGAACAAACCAATGATACAGTCACTGAGCCAATTAGTGCCAAGGAATGGCTGGTTACCTTCTATTCGGTCAGCCAATAGTATGCCATGTACAATCTCAGGTTGGCAAACCTGCATAAGTGATAATGGCATACTGCATTTCCATTGTGTACAGTACAGCATTCATCAGCTCATGAATTATATACTGTTATTTCAATTTAATTTTTTATGCTTGAATTAACATTTTATATTGCTTTATATTTTAGGCAAAAATAATTAAAATTATAAATATTATATAAATACTATATACCACAAAATCTCACCATATAGCAAAAACTTTATGATATAGATTTAGACTTTTTTTTGTCGGTCATGGGGCTTGAACTCTGGGGCCTGGGCACTGTCTCTCAGCTCTTCAGCTCAAGGTGAGTGCCATTTCCAGTTTGACCCGTCCAGCAGGTTCAGTTATTCGTTAGGCTCGAGGAGGCACCTCCTAAAAACCAATGGGGGTGAGAGAGAAACGAGACCAAGCGCATAAAGAAAGACAAAGTCAGTCTGAGTCACGTCAAGGTCTGCTTTATTGAGCTCAGGGTAGGGTTTTTATACCCACAGGGGCGGTGGGAAGGGGAAGAATGAAAAAACTTTGCAGATGCAAGGGTTTGAAGTCCCGGGGTCGGGGATGGGTCATGCTTCTCCTTTGGCCGTTGTGCTAGTCTTTCTAAGAAATATTTATGGTTAGCCAGGCGCCATTTGCTTAGGGCTGGAGATAAATGTTTATGGTTAGCCAAATGTTGTCTGCTTAGGGCTGGAGGAATATTTATGGTTAACCAAATGTAGTTTGTTTAGGGCTGGAGGAATCTTATCTTTCCATACACTTTCTTGGCTCCCAACACCTGTTTTCTGGTGGTTTTATTGGAGATAAGAGTCTCACCAAGTTTCCTGCTGGGGCTGGCTTTAAACCATGATCCTTAGATCTCAGCCTCCTGAGTAGCTAGGATTACAGGTGTGAGCAACCAGTACCCGGCTTAGATTTCTTTTTTTTTTAACACAAGACATAGCGAAGCCACAGTAAGTGAACTGAGATACCAGGGACAACTATACTCCTGTTTCATCTGGATTAAGGGCCAATCTTAAAAGCAGCTGCATGGGCTGAGTCGGGAGCCAAAAGGGAGTCTCTCAACATGATAGGCTTGACTATCTCACTGGAACATCTTGAGGCTGAGTTTACAGAATCTGATCTTTTCATCCTGCCCTATGCAAACATCCTGCAGCTGCTACGGCCAATGAAAAAGCTTCCTTAATGGCCAATGAAAAAGCTTCCTTATTCTAAGCATATAAATACCCCTGTGTGAAAAATAAAAATTTGCAGCTTGATCAGAATCCTTGTCTTGCTGTCATTCTTCGTGTCTCTTGTCCCTTCATTCCTTCTCTCTTAGGTTCACTGCCCTCATTGACGTCCTGTGGATCAGGATAGGCTGGAAATGTGGCTTGGCTGTAAAGCACTTGCCTAGCAGGTATGAAGCCCTGAGTTCAATTCCTTAGTTCCACATAAGCAGAAAAAGCCAGACATGGTGCTGTGGCTCAAGTGGCAGAGTGCTCGTCTTAAGCAAAGAAGCTCAGGAACAGTTCCCAGGCCCTGAGTTCAAGCTCCAGGACTTACCAAAAAAAAAAAAAAAGCGGGGCTGGGAAGGTGGCTCAGTGGTAGAGTGCTTGCCTTGCATGCATAAGGCCCTGGGTTCGATTCCTCAGCACCACATAAGCAAAAAGAAAAAAGCCGGAAGTGGCTCTGTCGCTCAAGTGGTAGAGCATTAGCCTTAAGCTGAAGAGCTGAGGGACAGCACCCAGGCCCAGAGTTCAGGCCCCACGACCAGATCCCTCCCCCCAAAAAAAGCAGCTGTCTTTTGGAGAAAATTTGGACTGGAATTGCCAATTATGAACCAACCACATGAATGATAAAAGGCTGGTCACTCCGGAGAAAACCAATTATATTCTCTACAGGATTCCTGCCTGACTTGTTCCTCCTACAAACCCACACACTGGTGCTGAGGACC
The DNA here is from genome assembly GCF_000151885.1 of Dipodomys ordii. NCBI lineage: Eukaryota > Metazoa > Chordata > Mammalia > Rodentia > Heteromyidae > Dipodomys > Dipodomys ordii. Next base: position 824,513 of record NW_012267383.1, read on the forward strand.
CAGACCTCATTCTGCCACTTTCTGAGGTTCTATCCTCTGGAAGTTTCCCTTCCATTGACTTCTTTATTTCTCCCTGGATAGAACAGGCAGGGTGCCCTGGAAAGGAGGGGGCCTGCCTTTCCAGTTCCTCTCACACCCAGATATCCAGGCTAGTGGTGAGCTCCAGACTCCAGGAGTCCCAAACAGCATTCTTTTGTTTTTTCTTGTTGGTTATAGGGCTTGAACTCTGGCCCTGGGCATTGTCTCTCAGGTCTTCAGCTTAAAGCTAGTGTGCTACCACTTGACCCACAGCGCCACTTCCAGTTGTCTGGTGGTTAATTGAAATTAATAATTTCACGGACTTTCCTGCCTGAGTTGGCCTTGAACCATGATTCTTAGATCTCAGCCTTCTGAGTAGCTAGGATTACAGGCATGAGCCACCAGCACTCGGCCCTAAGCAGCATTCTACACCCTCCCCTGAGGGGGGAGTAGGAGGCTCTGCTGTCATGGAATGTCGGGAGCCAAAAGTTGAGTCTCTCAACATAATAGGCTTGACTATCTCACAGGAACATCTTGAGGCTGAGTTTACAGAACCTGACCCTCATCCTGCCCTAAGCAAACATCCTGCACTGCTATGGCCAATGAAAAAGCTTCCTTAACGGCCAATGAAAAAAGCTTCCTTATTCCAAGCATATAAATATCCCTGTGTGAAAAATAAAAATTTGCAGCTTGATCAGAACCCTTGTCTTGCTGTCATTCTTCGTGTCTCTTGTCCCTTCATTCCTTCTAGCTTAGGTTCACTGCCCTCATTGACTTCCTGTGGGACAATGGAGGGGCTCATGTAATGGGCTGTGCCCCTCCTTCTTAAAGGAGAGGCTCCTGCACTCCCTTCCCCTGAGGGCATCAAAAGGAGAATAGAGTTCCTACTATTGAGCAATCTGGGGGAGAAGGCAGTTGGTATCTAGGGTGATATACTGGTCCCTGGCGCACTGATTTTTTTAGGGACAAGCATAGAAAGCAGGAAAACAGAGTGTTCCTAGTTGCAGGTATAGCCTGTTCCCTGCTCATGTGCGTTCCTCCCTTCTTTCCTCCCTGCCTCCCTCCCTCCCTTCCTTCCTTCCTTCCTTTCCTCCTTCCCTTCCTCCCTTCCCTCCCTCCCTTCCTCCCTTCCTTCCTTCCTTCCTTCTCTCACTCCCTCCCTCCCTTCCTTCCCTCCTTCTCTCCCTCCTTCCCTTCCTTCCCTCCTTCCCTTCCTACCTCCCTTCCTTCCTCTTCTCCTTCTCTCTCTTTTCCTCCCCTCCTCCCCTCCTTCCCTCCTTCCCTCTTTCCTTCCTCCCTTCCCTCCTTCCTTCCTTTCTTCCTTTTTTCCTTCCTCCCTTCCCTCCCTCCCTCCTTCCCTCCCTCCTTCCTTCCTTCTTTCCTTCCTTCCTTCCCTCCCTTCCTCCTTTCCTTCCTTCCTTCCATCCTTCCTTCCTTCCTTCCTTGGGCTTGAACTTGTAAGAACCAAACTAAAGCCATTTTGTGACAGCTTCTAAAAGTTAACTTGTGTCAGTCCCTAATTTCTGTTCTGAGTTAATGTTGCAAAGGTTGCAAAAATGAGTTAAACAATAACATGTCTGTGCAAAAATTTTGGGAACTGTTATTTAAAGATTGTAGAACATCCCAGAACAGGATAGTTTCCAGACCAAGTCAGCAGAAGATTAACCACAGGAGATGTCAGCCTCGATGGCTCAAGCAGACACTTGGTCCCTGACCAATTAGAATCAAACTTGTCCCTAAACCATAGCATTGCTGTAATTTTGTAATTTTTGCCTTTATACGCCCAGCTATACTGTTGCTCGGGGCTCCCTCCCTTCCTCTGCTGTGTCTGGGGGTACAGGATGAGACCTGAGCCTTGGCTTGTTGAATAAACCTTGCATTTTGCAGTTCAGGTTGCCTGGTCTCTCGGTGGTCGTCGGAGGGTCTCTGGGACTTGGGTATAACAAACTTAGGGCCTGAACACTAGCCTTGAGCAAAAAAAAAAGCTCAAGGCTAGTTTCAACCACTGCGACACTGCTCCACTTCAGGCTTTTTGTTGGTTACTTGGAGATAAAGAGTCTGATAGACTTTCCTACCTGGACTGACTTCAAACAGAAATCTCATCTCAGCTTCCTGAATAGCTAGGATTACAGATATGAGCCACAGCTTTATTTGGATTATTTTGTTAAAGATTTCTCTTTACACTACATTTCTCACTACTTTTAGCATAGTATCTGATAGGTGAAATGTTTGCTTTTTTTTTCTTCCTTTCTTCCTGCCTTCTTTTTTTTTTTTTTTTGTCGGCCGTGGGGCTTGAACTCTGGGCCTGGGTGCTGTCCCTCAGCTCTTCAGCTCAAGGTGAGCGCTCTACCACTTGAGCTACAGCGCCACTTCCGGTTTTCTGGTGGTTTATTGGAGATAGGAGTCTCACGGTCTTTCCTGCCCGGGCTGGCTTTGAACCGCGATCCTCAGATCTCAGCCTCCTGAGTAGCTAGGATTACAGGCGTGAGCCACCAGCGCCCAGCCTCTTCCTGCCTTCTTTGTGCCAGTCCTGGGGCTTGAACTCAGAGCCTGGGCACTGTCCCTAACCTTTTGTGCTCAAAGTTAGTGCTTTACCACTTGCTCCACATCTCTACTTCTGGCTTTTTTGGTGCTTAACTGGAGATAAAAGTCTCATGGAGAGCTGGGAAGGTAGCTCAGTGGTACAGTGCTTGCCTCCAATAAACCACTCAGAAAACCAGAAGTGGCGCTGTGGCTCAAGTGGTAGAGCACTAACCTTGAGCTGAAGAGCTGAGGGACAGGGCCCAGGCCCAGAGTTCAAGCCTCACAACCGCAAGAAAGAAAGAAACTCAGGGACAGTACCCAGGCCTTTAGTTCCAAGTCCCAACAGGAGTCTGTGTGGGCATGTATGCATGCATACACACACACACACATACACACCTGTAAAAAATCTGAGCATATGGGGCTGGGAATGTGGCCTAGTGGTAGAGTGCTTGCCTAGCATGTATGAAGCCCTGGGTTCAATTCCTCAGTACCACATACACAGAAAAAGCTGGAAGTGGTGCTGTGGCTCAAGCAGTAGAGCTCTCTATCCTTGAGCTGAAGAGCTGAGGGACAGCGCCCAGGCTCAGAGCAAGCCCTATAACTGACAGAAAAAAAAATCTGAGCATATGGCTCAGAGCAAATTGAAAAATTGCCAAGCTTGATTAGGGGCTTGTTGAGTTTGGAGATCAGAGGTATATTGTGGCTACTGTATACTAGATCCTTTAAGTTTGTTTTTATGTTTAAACTTCATGCCATCCAAATACGTAAATCTGGTTTTCCTGATAGTAACAGAATTTAAGTCCCTAATATAAGTGTCCACAGCTAGTTAGGAATTTGTGGTTGTAAGCAACAGAAGAACAGAAACCTTTTCAAGGCACAGGCTATGAAAACATGTGAAAGACCTAACAGAAGCATTTTCACAGCTCTCAGCAGTAGAGATAGATGGCTTGATGGTTTAAAGCCTGCTGCCTGTGCAAAGTGCTTAAAATTTGAGGGCGAGGAAGAAACAATTGATTCCTAGTTGGGGAAGTTGCCTCCAAGACTGGTATACAATATCAGTGTCTTAGTCTGCTTTCTATTGCTTAGTCAGTTTTCTGAATAGTTTTTTAAGGAATAGATGATTATTATTCACCTGAAAGCTTTTAAGATCCAAAAGCATGATGTTAACATCTGTTCCACATCTGATAAGGGCTTTCCTGCTGGTGGGTGGGGTTCTAGAAGTAGAGGTGTGACTCAAGTGGTAGAGCATGAGTTTTGAGTAAAAAATATTGCCACAAATATTTGGGTATAAAGTGTGTGTGTGTGTTCATGCATGTGCATGTGTCCATGCATGCGCATGTGCACATGTGGGTACTGGGCTTGAACTTAGAGGCTTCCCACTCTTGCTGAGCTTATTTTGCTCAAGGCTGGTGCTCTACCACTCGAGCCACAACTCTACTTCTGGCTTGTTGTTGGCTATTGACGATAAGAGTCTCGCAGACTTTTCTGCCCAGGCTGGCTTTGACCTAGGGTCTTCAGTTCTCAGCCTCCTGATTAGGTAGGGTTATAGGTATAAGCCACAAATACTCAGCTTTCCCTCCTCTTTTCATTCTAGTTTTGTAAGATGAAATACAGTCAGAGAAACAACTAATTTTAAAATAGTTTGAACAACTTATTTATTCTGTGCTTGTACTGGGGCATGAACTTGTTCTCTCACTCAGCTTGCTTTCATGCAGTCACTCTGCCACTTGATCACTCTTCCAGTTCTGCTCTTTGCTGGTGAATGATGAAGTCCCTAGAGCGTCAGGGACTGTTCCTCTTGGGCTTGATATAGAAAGTGGGGACATACAGAATATAGGTGAACAGAGGGCACAGAACACAGAAGACAAATGTAAGGTGAGTCACCTCCTGAATGTCCCCAAATATCTCATCTGTGGTTGTTACCCCAGTTCTTATGGTTGCCTGCATACTGTAAATAAGGGGAGATGACTGGTTCTAGTTGGTCCCCAAAGCACAAGCAGTCTTGCCCAGCCATGACCCCAAGTAACCTTTTAAGTATTTTTCTCTTTATTTGTATAAATTTATTTTTTTTTTCGGTCCGGTCGTGGGGCCTGAACACTGGGCTGGGCGCTGTCCCTCAGCTCTTCAGCTCAAGGCCAGCGCTCTACTACTTGAGCTTTTTTCTGCTTATGTGGTGCTGAGGAATTGAACCCAGGGCCTCATGCATGCAAGGCAAGCGCTTTACCACTGAGCCACCTTCCCAGCCCCTTATAAATTTATTTGTGTGTCTGTGTTGGTCCTAAGGCTTGAACTCAGGGCCTGGCAGCTGTCCCTGGGCCTTTTCTGCTCTAGGCTAGTGGATTACCACTTGGAGCCACAGCTCCACTTCTGATTTTCTGGTGGTTAATTGGAGATAAGAGCCTCTCAGACTTTCCTGCCCTGGCTGGCTTTGAGCTGTGTTCCTCTTAACTCAGCCTCCTGAGTAGCTAGATTACAGGTGTGAGTCATGAGTGCTGACCAAAAACAAACAAACAAAAAATAGCTCTGAGGGACTCCAAAAGGAGCTGCTGCTGTATTGGCCTGATAGCTCCAAGGACCTTGGCAAAAACTGAGGTACTGAAGTTGGGGACCTGTAAGGTCCTCTTCAGGACCTTTAAGAGTACCTGCAATGTCACTAACAATGGGAGGGATTCAAGATGCACAAAGGATCAGCTTGCTGTTGCCTGTGGCAGTCCTTAGAGACCGAGAAAGATTGACAGCTGTCAATTGTTGTACACGAAATCGGGACTCCCAAAAGACCACCAGAGACCATGACCAATGCAAACAGCAAAAGAGTCATTTATTTGTAAGCTCGAGCTTGGTCCTCCACGCACTCCATAACCAGTGATGCTAAAAGGCCTCGAACCTATAATCAGCATGGTTTTTTTTTTTGGTCGGTCATGGGGCTTGAACTCTGGGCCTGGGCACTGTCCCTCAGCTCTTTAGCTCAAGGCGAGAGCAGCTACAACGCCACTTCCGGTTTTCTGGTGGTTTTTTGGAGATAGGAGTCTCACGGTCTCTCCTGCCTGGGCTGGCTTTGAACCGCGATCCTCAGATCTCAGCCTCCTGAGTAGCTAGGATTACAGGCGTGAGCCACCAGCACCCAGCTTCAGCATGGTTTTTATAGTATTGAACAAACAAGTTTAGGGGATTTCAACACAAGCAGTTACACAATTGGTAGATATTTACAGAGATTATACTATTGGTCCACGTTTGACAGTTTGATCGTTGCAAAACTGTTGTTTCTGGAATACCCGGTGCTTGGGCAATTGTTCTGTTTCTCTATCTGCGGTTTATCCGAGAGTTGTCTTTTTTCTCTCTCTTGGGGTTACTCTGAGGGCAGCCTCTCACAAGATGGTGGGGTTAATTTCAAAATGGAGTTACTTTGGCTCTTCACAATCAAGTGGCCCAAGTGCCCACATCTGAAAACATTAATAAAAACAAAAAACATCAAGAGGTACTTATGAGCCAGGTGCTGGTGGCTCACATTTGTAATCCTAGCTACTCAGAAGGCTGAGATCTGAGGATTTGGTTCAAAGCCAGCTCGGAAAGGAAAGTTCCTGAAACTCTTACGTCCATAACTATCAAAAAAGCCAGAAGTGGAACTATGGCTCAAGTGGTAGAGGGCTAGCTTTGAAAAGCTCAGAATTAGCACCCAGACCCTGGGTTCAAGCCCCAGGACTAACACCAAAAACAAAAAACAGGTGTTTATGACAAATAAAGGATGTTAATTGCGTGGTTTTTGTTTTCCTGAGTTTTTCCTCAAAGCTAGCAGTCTGCCATTTGAACATGGAGCAGAAATTAACATTCTGAAATGTTTAACCCACACACAAATATGCCTTACAAAGAGCTGGCTCTTCCTCCTCTGTCATACCTATCTTGAGACCAAAATAATTTAAGCTAGTGACAAAACTGGTCGAGTTTGAATTTCACCTTAGTCTTCTCTAACAAGTATAGCTAGGCTCTGAACCTTATTTGAATCTTTGTTCTAGGTAGAACCAAACCCTGACTATGTTGGAGGTCTAAAGTACAGGAAACATGTGCTATCTCGGGTTTCCTGTTGTTTGTTACCAGCCTAGCTCTTGTTGTGAGTTTCTAAAACCCAAGACTCTCTTGGCCTCCCTCCCTTCCTCTTTCCACAGACACCTGCTTCCTGTGTCCTGGGGTATATAAAAGATAAGCCACCCACTTCTTCCCTGAGACCTTTTCTGCCTAAGTTCTGCATATCCCTTTATTGAAATAACTTCCCTTCCAAAAAACCTTACAATGTTCTAAGGTCTGAATTCACATCTTTTTTCTTTTTGTTGGTTGTGGGGCTTGAACTCTGGGCCTGGTCACTGTCCCTCAACTCTTCAGCTCAAGGCTAGCACTCTACCAGTTGAGCCACAGTGACACTTCCAGTTTTCTGGTGGTTTATTGGAGATAAGAGTTTCACAGCTTTTCCTGCCCAGGCTGGCTTTGAACCAAGATTCTCAGATCTCAATCACCTGAGTAGCTAGGATTACAGGTGTGAGCCACCCAGCGCCCTAAATACTGCCTCTGACCTTTTGTTTCTCTCTTTTTTTTGGGGGGGGGTGTCCGGTCGTGGGGCCTGAACTCTGGGCCTGGGTGCTGTCCCTCAGCTCTTCAGCTCAAGGCTAGTGCTCTACCACTTGAG